>NC_052104.1:1293331-1352999 GCF_012273895.1 Zerene cesonia
TAATCAATCCTACTATTACTACATATTTGTAGGAACAAATCCTATCCTATCCTACTAATATTATAAATGTGAAAGTTTGTAAGGATGTATGTGTGTTTGTTACTCTTTCACGCAAACACTACTGAACCGAGTGCAATGAAATTTGGTACGTAGACAGCTGGACAACTGGAATAACATATAGGCAACTTTTTATCCCGATATTCCTACGGCATAGGGACTTACGCGGGTGAAACCGCGGGGCACAGCTAGTACTCTATAATATTCGTAGGATGTACTAGTTTCATGATTAAGAAATAAAAGCAATTCATGTCGTTATAGTAATGGTGTTCCGGTTGAGGACGGTCGTTTCTGTTCGACCAGTCCTCCGAGAGTGGAGGGACAAGCGGCATGGAGCTATTACCTTCCACCTTTCACAGGTGTCCGAGAGGAGGCAAGAGTGGGTTCGCTTCCTATTAGGCGTCGTTGCCGTATTGCGACTAATTTAAACGGTCGCTACTTGCCTCCGTGATGAAGGGCATCGGGCAATATCGGGGATGTAATTAATTGCCTGGTGCGGTGAGTGTGGGACGTGTTCTTCTCATGCCGCCTACAGGAGGGTAGAGCGGTGAATTCATCTTGCCGCTCTAATTTCTGAGCTGGCCCGGTAACGGGCTGCCGCCGAGGGGGTCGCGGACGTATACTGACCAGTTCCCGTGACCCTTTCAACTAAAGCGGCTCGTCGGAATAGAGTGGGGTTTTAGTGAGTAGGAATACGATATATCCCACGGCTGCTTTTCCCCGGGGGGCGTGGGTATCTATGTAAGATTTCCCCAATTAAAAAAAAAGGGATGAGAACTTTTTTATATGCGTTATCTACTCTGCCGCAGTGTTGCTAGCTGCATGTTGATTCAACTTTGTCACTCAATAAAAGTTCACCATGAATAGGGGCTTTATGTTACAGACAGGCTTTATGTTACATGCACTTTAGGCTCCACCAGAAACCTGATAGCGAGCGTTCATAAAAGCAACAATAAAGCAGTTAAATCCGATTCATAGTTAGCCGTGTATTTTGCTCGAAGAGAAAAATGTAAGCAAAAAAATTCTTTAAGTTATTTGTTAGCGTTTTAGCATTTCATTTCCCTTTAATACCTACGTAGGTACCTACTAGTATCCCCAGATTCAAACAAAATCTAAAAAAATCCCCACATGTCACTAACAAAATTAAAGTATTTAAATAAAAATCATTTGGTACCTATTGCCAAATTTAACAACTGCCGTAATATTAAATCGATGACTCTCAGCTTTGAATCATTGTCTATTAGGACATTGTTCTAATATAAAGAATCAGACCTATAAGATCTAATATAAAGAATCCCACAAAATCGCATGAACCCAAAATTTATCACGCAAAACTAAGGAGTAAATAAAACACAGATATCGATAAAGTATTGTATTGCATCACACAGTGTCCGGTGGCACGGCGAGGCGCGCGGCGAGCGGGCGCGGCGGGGGCCGCGGGGGCGGCGGCGGGCCGCGGGGCGCGCGCCGGCGTCGCCGCCAGCACACCGCTAGCGTCGCCGCGCCGCCGCCCGCGCACCCCACCACCCACCACGCCGTGCCGCTCGATCCGCCCTCCGCCGCGCGCCCACTCGAGCCTGCGTAGTGTGTACCAGCGCTATTGGCCCCGCCCGTGTCACACGCGATATCAATGGTGCTTGGAGAATTAGCTTAATACTGATGACAGTTTGCACCATTGATAGCGTTATCACCGTGAATGTATTCCGTTAGGAAAATGTTTATTATGTACCAGAAAATGTGTTTAAAAGAGCTTAAGCATTATTTTGAGATCTTTTAGTAATAACAGCTGTAAACACATTTCATGCTACAATAGGGAACAGTATTTAAAATTAAGATACGTAGCCCGTTTGCCAATTAGTAAATGAAGCAATAAAACATAAAAAACAACATTACCTATTGAATTTTATCAACGCTCGATTTATATTTATACAATCGTTTAAATACTGCTTATTCAAAATTGAAAGATTTATTTATTTTTTTTAGTTTAATTTTACAACATGCAACGATAATATTGTTTAGGGAGTTTTGATGAAGAAGCTTGTTGAAGGGCCAATGGAGTCTCCGGCACCCTAAAAGCGAACCAATTAAGCGTGGAGCGTAAGCTTTCGCATACTTGTCGTACAAATCGTTCTTGGTTCTTGGAAGAAGACTCGAAGGACCAAAAACTGTTTCATTATTTTAATCGCGTTTCACATTCTATATAACTACTTCCAACGCTAAAACTGCTGATGATTTCGGATCTTAGTAGCGCAAGCACGTGGAAGCGTCAAGGATAGGCGGGTAGGTGCACGGCGAGGGTGGAGGGGGTGGTATATATAGACTCACGTGTGCAGCGCCCGGTCAGTGCGGGGCGGCGAGCACAAGCGAAAGGACGACGAGCACGGCGCGCGGCGCGGCCTGGCCCGACGCCGCAACGCCTACGCACACCGCCGCGTCAGCCCAGAGGTACGCCACGCACATTAATGAACTTGTCTTGGATCCGTATTATGATATCCATACATTCCCAACAATAATACACTCGAACTTTCAAGTAGGTACACATACCTATGTACAGTTAATTTTAGTGATAAAGGTGAATTTGGATCCAAGCCGCTCATTAATGACGAAAACCGTAGTAGCTTACTATCTTACACCTCACCTAATTTAGCATTAGCGTAGGTGAAAATTTTAACTACATAAGTTGCGTACAGTCATCATTGAATTGCAATTTATATATTAATGAAATAGTAGTCATTTTGAAACTATATTTCATTATACAAGAGATACTCGTTCAATATCTTTCTGTGCTTTTTATTTCCTTGATATTAATACATTATATTTTTATAGATAGATTGATATGAACCGAGTATTTCTGAGGCGTACCCTGGGCTCCATAGTGCGATGACTCAATGCAAGCTTCGTCCCATCGGAATTTAGATAATTATAATAATTTACATCAGGTCACATTTCTTATTGAAATACATCTAATTTTTCTAGACCCAAATAAATATTCCCAAGGCCAGATCCTTGTACAAAATATTGCCCAATTGGTTAATGTCGTTGCAAAAAATATAAAACTGTTTATTGAGAGACAAAAATACTATTTTTGTTGCATTGCATTATATAATTTTGTCATACTGTAATGTGCGTGAAGAAGAATAATAAACCCTAAACGTACTGATGTAATTATACATTTGAACATTTGAACAAAAGTTATAAATGTACATGAACGGGTAGATATCGTGAACAATACGTTCCAGTTTTCCCATTGTACAAGCCCTGGCCAGGGTAAGACTTATCCTTTTCTGAGTCATCACAGTATATAATAAGAAAATAATAAAACATTAATTATAAAACTACAAAATATTAGCAAAAATTATGAATGTAATATGGATTTATATGAAAAAGTTAAATAAAAAGGGGCATTTATCGCATATAAATAAAAAGGTCCATATTCTTGCAACAACGTCAATATATTGTACTATTTCACCAACAATTGATAATATTATGGTTTATTGTAGATTTCTAATACCTACCATCTTAATAATACTTTGTAAATCCTTTGAGACAAAGATTGCATTGAACCGTCAATACTGAGAAGAAAGAGTAAGTGAATATAACGTTATTTAGTGGTATTTAAATAGTTTTTTAACAGTTCTACAGTTAGATACATTACATCTTATATGAGATAGAATAAGATGGAAGCAAGCAGTCGTATGTACAGGTGAAATTTTGTGATACCGCTGGAAGGGACGGTACTCTTAATACCTCCTGTATAAGCTGTATTTGAATATTTGTATTTGCACAAAAATTTTTGAAAAGTAAGTGATAAATAAGCACAGTTAAAATAACATCCATCGTTTCGGTCCATCGGATCGTGAGGTGATAAAAATATTTTCTTTGAGTAAAATAATCTATGTACAGTATTTGTAGTTCTTTCCCTTCAAGTAGCATTACAGAATTCCACCCCAAATCTAGCTCTATATGAACTTTAAATCGTGGTAGGTACTTTAAATGCTGACAGTTTTTCTTTAAGATACGTTCAGGTGCGTTAATTTCAAATATGAAAATTATCGTACTGCTTACTTCCGTTTTTAGCTAGATAGTATGTATTATTATCATTAACAACTTATATTTACCATCTTTTGAAACAACAATTAATACATACAAAATAGTGCCTATAATTTGAAACATTTCACTTATCCGTACGAATATTACGAAGTGAAATTAGAGTTAAAATACTATTTTAGTTAATATGCAGGAAACATATATTAAAATTAAAATAAATTAACTGTTAATCAACCAATTTAAGTGAGTGAATTTAGCTACAATCAAATACAAAGAAACATAAATGCCTCTAGCTAATCTACCAGTATGGGAAACAATTTAAATCAAAATATATCATTTGGATAGAATAAAAAGAACTAAATCTTCACGACTTGTATTAAAAGGACAATATGTTTTGGCAAAACGTTCTCGCTATTGGTTTCATTAAAAAATTTGGCACTCCGTGTATAATATAAAGTATATTCTACATCCTATTGTTAAATAGTTACAAGATTGTACTTATTCAAATGCTTATTTTACTTACATGTACACAATTTCATGAGATCATTTAACATTCAAATTTTTACGATAACAACGTTCAACATTACAGTATAATTATCTAAACATATTGTAAAATTTCTTATACCTATAGATTATATTATCGCAACATTGTTTTATATCGATAGTCTATGTAATAAGGTGCAAATATTTAAGTTATATTATTCAGTGATAGCTGGTGTTAACGCAACTGTGACGCTTTCAGTAATATTGCATCTGTAGAAGTTCTGTTTTTGCTTAAGCAAGAATCATTTGCTTCTTCCGTAGTATCGTGGAAGCTTAGTGCTGAAAAAGCTATTGTTGCAAGCGATTGTCCAAGTGAAATAGCAATATTGCCAAGATAGTTCGTATACATAAATTAAAACGATTCTGTTTTGCTGAGTACAGAAACTTCGTGTTGGAAATAAATTTTGAGACATGAATGGTTTTAGTTCTGAATCGTTTTGGGTGTATTATTATACCTACGTTTCAAATTATATTGATTTCTATGTTGTTTTGTAACTGTAGGGCATCTTGTGTTATAAGGTATAGTTCGATTGGCGGCTAATTTTCCGTTACAAATTGACTTATTTCAAAGGGCATAGGTATCTATGTGATTTAAGGTTAGAATTCGCTATCTGTGTAGTTGTATGAAACTTAGAATAATTTTCCGATAGTGTGTGCGTGTATGTAGAATGTAATTGATATTGGGGTTTTTATTCGTTTGTGTATATCATAATTGCAACCGGGATCTATAAGTATTTGAAGGTTTTTTTATCTGTATCTGGTGTTGTGTGTATCATCTCAAAGTATCTAGCATTAGCTGTAGTATATCTGTGCGCGCAAGTTAAATTTCATCGCAACTGTAAACTGTGTGAAAATGTACATGTGTGTGTATATGTACGTATAAAAACAGACGTATGTTTACGTGTGTGCGTGAATGTGTATGTTTTTGCGCTTCTGCATGTGTCTTTTTACGCTAGCACTGGCTATACTATGAATATAAGTGTATGTGTACGATCGCGAATGTACTAGATAACTAGCACTGCTGCTATATATACTCGCGTGTTTATGTGTATTAACTCTCTGCATGTGTGCGTGTATTGTGCATAAATGTGGGTGTGTATTGTGTGTGTACGCTAACACTGGTACTAGTATGAATTTTTCGCGCGCGTGAGCGTTTGTGTAAGCGTATTTGCGTATGTGTATGTGGGCGTCCGCGTGTGTGTGCGTGTGTGTGTGCGAGTGTGTGCGTGTATACTAACATCGTGGCGACTTGGGCATGCCGGCGCAGTGCGGCAGCGCGGAGCAGAGCGCGGCGGGCGGCAGGCAGGCGCCGGCGCACGCGTCGGGGCAGCTCTCGCCGACGCCGACCGTCACCTCGGTCCACACGGCGCGCCACCCCGCCGCGCCCACCGACTTGTCCGCTATTATGAACCTGCAAGGTTATATTGCGGATGCTAGAGCTACATGATTTAAATAAAACAAAAATACCTAAATATCAGATTATGTTATGGGTTAGATTGCAATGTACAAGTATACAGCATTCGTGTTTATTTTTTTTATTTTTTCATCAATAGTAATGTTAAAAGGCTTGTGTTTTATTGTATTGTGGAAATAAAAGGATTAAGATAAATTACAAGTTGATATAAAGAGGAGATATAACTGAGCTTTGCCTGATGGTAACCACCGCCCATGAACATACGCATAGGTGGTGCCATTGCGAATGCGCTGTTCGCTTTAAAGGGGTAAGAAATAAGGAAATGATTAACGACTGGAAAGAAGGAATGGACTGGGTAAGGGCCTCCGGCACCCCCATTCACCGTATGAAACCCAGTAGCATGCTACTATTAACGCCATTTTTTTAAATTTGGTAAAAAACTCACGACAGCCTGATCGAGTTGGAGGAGGAGAGGTACTGCCAGCGGTCGCCGGGCGCCTTCTCGCCGCACAGCTCGAGCGGCGGGCCCGGGCTCTCGTACCACAGCCGCAGCACGGCCGCCGGGCAGCCGCGCTCTGCGCCGCGCCCGTGCGGGGGCCACACGTTACTCAATTATGGTTATACGAAGTTTGGTCTTCGATCAATAATACTACTAGATGCACAGCGTCAAAAAATGTTCTAGATAATAATCCCAATTTAACAATTGGGTTGAATTTATAGTTTTATTTTTTTGTGCGTTTTTTATTCCGACCGTAATTGATCCGTATAAGATTGAATTCTTTTAAAACAATGCTGCTTTTGGTTCGAAGTTTGTGAATGAACATTTTATCATGTAAGTAACAATGTTGATTTTGAATAATTTGTTTCTCAGATTAATATTTTCATAAATATATTAATTGACAGTTAAGACATAATATCACCTATATTAGTTGAGGTAGCTAGTAGTAGCCGTGGTAAACTATCTTATAATGAACTCTTTTCTTTGAATATAACATCTTATGTGTATTACACTGTCTCGAGGTCATTAATTCTTTAGTATGAATGTGTATTCAATTGGGTATACTTATTTTTACTCATGTTATAAATGATACTAACAAAGCTTGGCGTACCCCAGGGTACCATCCAAGGTCCTTTGCTCCTCCTTACAGTCACCGACACTCACCCGTGAGATGGCCCTCCACGGCGAAGTGGTCGAAGTTGAGCAGCAGGCGGCGGCCCGGCTTGGCCGTGATGAACCAGTTGCAGACGCGCGAGGCGGCGCCGCGCGCGGGCGCCTCGTACGGCAGCGGGTAGCGCGGCGACGACACCACGCCCCACGGCGAGCCCGACACGTTGCCGCCGCAGTCGCCGAATATCGACTTGGCGGGCTGCGCGTTGCACGTTATTAATGTAAATAAATTGATGCCACAAGTTTAAGATTACTTGTGGTAACACATACAAGTATGGATAGAGCATTTTTTATAAATTTGTGAATATTGTATAAAATTGCTTTATTATAGTATTTTCTTGTGTTTGGTTTTACGCGAGTATTATACATTTAGAAATTAAAAACTTTTTAACGGATTTTAAAGAGCGTGGTCACGGGGAGACAGTCTCCCCGTGACCACGCTCGCTGTAAAGTGTTCGAAACGTCGGGTTAATAATATAATGAATAAATCGCGTTTAAAATCCGTTAAAAAGTTTTTAATTTCTAAATTGCTTTATTATTTTTGAATTTCTAATATGAGTAAAAAGTTTCTTAAAAATAACATAGTGTATGTTTTTAAGAAATGAACATCTTAATCGACGAATTATTGGAATTTTTTTACAGAATTTTACAAAATTAGTACGCTTATAAAGCTGAAAGGTCAGAAAATGTATGCCTTTTAGGCATACAATTTTGTAACCTACAACAATATTGTACATTATTGTACACACTTATCATCAGAGAGTGAGAATAAGAAGATGAAGGGCAACCTCAAACACATATCGCGCCTTGAAGCCGGAGGCGACGCTGTCGGCGTCCGTGTGCAGCGCGATGAGCAGGCCGAGCGCGCCGCGCGGCGACTGCAGCGGGCCGGGCGTGGCGAGCCCGCACCAGCGGCCGAGCGGCACGCGGCTGCCCTCGCGCCCCGTCCACCACGCCTCCACCCAGTCCTCGCTGCACGTCGCGCCGCTGGAACACCACATGCAACTTTTACTTCTTGGACTCTTTCTGCGTTGTAACGCAGCACTTACTGAATGGCACTTATGACTTCGCGTGCTTTTAATTTCCACGGGATTGAGATAGTGCACCGTAGCCGTACGAGTACATTTTTATTGTAATTCACCTATACACATTTGTTTCCTTTAATTTAATTACTTTTTAAATGATCAGTCCTATATCAACTACTTCATTGTGGGTCTAGTTTTGACAATTTGAAGGCGGGTAAGTTTTTATTATAAACAGTTATTTGTATCTATTATACTTTACTACAGTTACTTTTTCAACGATTCATTTCGTTTACACATTAAGACAGACAACACATCACAAACATCAGCAAATACTTAGACTCACCCATACAAGCCGGCGGTGGCGTTCCAAGCGTCAGCTCGCACTTTGAAGTGGTCGAACACGACAGTGACCTGCTCGTTGGGGGTCGCGACGAGCGTGTACGTGCAGTTGGTGTGCGAGGGGTAGTTGGAGGGATAGCGCGGGGAGTTGAACTCGCCGCGTTTCTTGGCCTCCGAGCGGTATGTGAACGCGCACTCGCCGCCCGGCGCCGCCGTGCCGGGCACGCGGTATTCTGCAAGGTATTGGATGCGAAATGAAGATATAGAGACTAACAATTGGGGCAGAGTTTCGACTTTTGATTATGTTGGCTAAGTATTAAGAAATAGTAAGAATCAGTGAAGTTGCAGCTTTGTTATGGTGGGAGAATTTTTTAAATCGGGCCAGGGTGTTTGCGAGAAAACATACAAATCTTTCCTTTTAAAATATCAGTATGGATATAGATATGGACATAGAATTTATATAAACTGATATAATGAGTTTCGACAGCGAATTAAACAACATTGTGTAACACTTCAAAAATTTTGTTCTTCAATTTCGGACCTTAAGTTTATCTTCTTCCAGATACATTTATCTATCTCTCTATACCGGTTAGTTGATTATTTACTCTCTTTTAGTTGGAGCTATTTAATTTGCAATGGTGTAAGTACTTGATCTGATAACTCGTCCCTACGCACTTGCACTCTGAAGACTAGCTCCCTAACACTAAGGCAGGCTCACCAGTCTCAAAGGTGTACTTCGCCTTGAAGCCCCTGCCCTGCAGCTCGCCGGAGCTGAAGACGAGCACGAGGCGCGGCCCGTCGGACAGCAGCGGCGGCGGGAAGGGCGGCGCGCCCTCGCCGTCGCCGCACAGCTCCGCGTCGTGCTTGTCGTACGAGTCGGTGGCCTCCTGCCCGCGCAGGTACACCTTCAGGTAGCCGTCGGGGCACGTGCTGGAATGTGGATAACTTACATTATAGAATTGCTTAAGGATAGTCTCCTTCCGGTGGACAGTGGGTTGGTTGCTAACGGTACAGCATTACTTCGGTACTTCAAGAGTTATAATTAGACTAGTTGTATATAGTTATTTATGTACCTATTCACCTTATCAGAAGAATTTTTTTTTAGTATGAGCTTTAGAGTATGTCATTTTGATATGGCATATAACAAAGTCGAATAATTACTAATGTTTATATTATTTAATAAATTCCTTTACAACAATTAAATGAGTTTTAATTTAATGTTAACTTTTAATGCGTAAATAACTCACTCTGGCTTCGGGTTATCGCCCTTTGGTATAGAAAAATTTTGGAACTCGAGCCGCACTCGCTCCAAATTTTGGGAATCTTGCATACCGTATATAAAATATCTGAAACAAATAAAAATCATGATATTACTGATGTGAAATAATAATGTTTTATATTAAAATTCAAATTGAAAAACCATGAACACTCATGTGAATTTTTGAAATAATCTTTCCTCCTAATGTATGAAGAAAAACATTGCAAGGTATAAGTTAGAATTCAAAAGTTTGTAGCAAAGATATTATACTGAGAATAGAGAAAATGAAAAATATTGAATACAAAAAAGGAAATGAAACACTAGATTAACTTACCTACAAACAACTTTTTGTATATAAGGGAATGGATAATTTGGATGGTACACGAATCCTGACGATTCCTTTTTACTAAGAATTTTCTGATCACACTCTGAGCCTCTAATATGCTCAGCGTCATGTTTACTTATAAAATCTGAAATAAAAAACAATATTAATGAATACATATATATGCAATATAATTACTGATAAATATATATACGCTGATAATTTTATTTGTACACAATACCATATAACGAATTTAATATATTTCATTTTTCATTAATCTATATAATTACACACTCACCTAATTTAACAAAACTCTCGGAGAACTCAAAGATGCCCTTGAAGCCGCGATTCTGCGTGTTAGCGGCCCGCGGCAGCGTGAAGAAGGTGACCAGCAGCCGCTCGTCGCTGGAGTACAGCACGAGGTTGCGCTGCTGGCCGCAGTACGTGCCGATGATCGCGGACGAGTTGTCGGGCCCGTCGTACACGCGCACCCAGTCGAACGGGCAACTAATACAGATTCATTTTGACTCCTGCCTCTAATATTTCAAGCCAGGACGAAGGAAAAATTCACTGAAGTGTAGCCCGTTATAATATGGAAGTATAATAGTATTGTCAATAGTCCCAGCTATTGGCAATACTATTATGTTAAGTTGCAATAGAGCTTTTTTGCTTTAGAAAGTTAATCTGGCAAACGAGCAGGCGGTTCACCCGGTGGAACCCGTTGCTCTTAAGCACCCGCGGTGTAAGAGGCACCGCTAATGTGCTAGCCATTAAGGAATTCATAAGCCCTTTTTGGATATTTCCTCGTCGAAAACGCTTGAAAGCCCCGAAGTGGTTAAGACGTTCCTCAGAAATGTTGTTTTCGGCAGAAAATGCTCACTGTAGTAGACCGCCAAGCATCCAGGTCTAGAGGATGATACTTTAATTAGTGGCGAAAGGTGCAGTTATGGAATTCGGCAGCGGGAATAAGTGAACCTATTATTATTAATTAATGACCGATAATCTTGAAAAATATTCTACTTCTTATTAAATCGCGAGAAATCTTGAATTTCTTGATTCAAAAAATTAAAATGATAAATGAAAAATCTTGATGCTTCTTTTCTCCCTAAATGCCACGTAGTTCTACCGCTATTGGAGATTATATATAATAAATAAAAAATATCAACTAACTGTGGCCCGCCGAAAAACAGATCGAAGTCGCGAAACTCGAGCCGTATCCGCTGCCCCGGCTGGCCCACGAACTGGTAGTTGCAGGTGATGTCCTTCGGATAGATGCCCGGGTACGTGGGCGAGAGCAGCAGGCCCGTCTTCCGCTTGCTCGCCTCGATCACGAAGGAGCAGAGCGTGTTGGGTATTGGCGTGCCCACATCGAATTCCGCTGGAAATTCGGAAGAGATGCTTTGAATTTGATGTTTTGTTGTCCTTTATATATATGTTATATAATCCCTGTAGAGTTTTCAACTATCTAGGAATGTAGACATATATACGTAGATGATATCTCTACGTGTAGGTAGGTACGTGCTAGTTTCATGACAGATTATATGGACCGTCTTTGCATACGTATGTTGCCTCGATGATTGTGGTTCTGATGTGACTACGTTATAGATAGTCAAACAGACAGACACCAAATGTTATGTTTCACAATGTTATTATGAATGTTGGTTGAAAAGTTATCAATCATCATGTTTTTGTTAATTTATAGTTAAAATAGTCTTACAGATTGTGCTCTGTAAAGATTGGAAATAGCTTCTATAATCTGTGAGAGGTATTATTATTTATTAGTCAATACGCTTATTATTAAACCACATAGTTGGCACACTTCTACCAAGTTTAGAGTGAATAATATAACAATTCCAGTCTATTTTAAAAATAGGTAAGAAACTTTCAAGAAAGGAATAAATATACCGGACTATTTCTAAATAGAACTAGACTAATAGAGAAATGAATCTTATATGGCGGCCAACCATCTGTAGGAGAAATAGAATTCAATCGATCATGATTACTTCGCGACTCGCGAATACGATGCGTTTCTTGGATTCGCATGTTATTAAATGAAATTTTACGAGTGTTTTACCAAAACTAATAATATTTCAGACATTATACATATGAGTATATACAAACATGGCGTTTTGGAAAAAAATGTTTATAATAATATAATGAGATATAGGCTGTTAGCGACGGACAGGATATTAGATAAGCCATTGATTGTGATGGGAAAACTTTGCCTTGCAATAGTGAATATTATAAAGCTGAGACAGGCGACAAAACTTTCAGATAAGAGATACAGCAAATGACCGAAGTTCGAATGAAGAACACATTTTTATTTTATGTTTTTCAACCGATTTGAAGAAAAAGGAGGAGATTATTAATTTGAGTGGATTTTTGTGTATGTTATCTGATAAAATTTTACAAACTAAACAGATTTCTATAATTTCTTATTTGAAAGCTGGGGCCTCCCATGTGGTCCAATTTATTAACAGTTATTTAATTGATTGACAGTTCTTTCATTATGATTATGAATTACGAATGTGACTGATTAAACAATTGCTATTTTGTTATAATTGGAATCAGAGCACTCACACGCGTTGATAAACCGATAAGTGCCGTAGAAGAGTGTTGGTGGCGTGTACGTGTGGTCCGTGAAGAAGGCGAGCGCGACCGCCCGATGCAGGGAGACGCGCGCGCGCGGCGGTATCGGGCCGCAGTAGCGCCCGCCGAACGCCGAGTTGACCAGCTCGCCGGTTTCCAGGGACGCCATCTCGGAGTATATGTCCATGTATTCGTGCATGCATCTGTGTTATTGTAGGGCATGTAGAAGTGCTGACTTCGGATACAGAAAACCCGCGACCTCGTCACAGAAGGCGGTTCGATTGGACACAGAGGAGTTTAATCGCAAGGTTACTGTTTACATTGTGTCCCTTATCTTTATGAACTGATTGATATAACCAAGGGCTCTTTCCCAGGAGAAAGGGGATTTAACAAAGGAGTTAAGTCGGTAGGCTACTATTTACATTGTGAATCTGATATTTATGAAGTAATACAATGAATGACTTGGGGATTTATGCATAACTGCATCCATCTCCATTTAAAAAAATATGAAAGAGCAGGCAGAAGTCGCTTTATTGTTGCTATTTCTGCATAGATTCAAGTGATTCCTAATTGTATACTGTTCATCAACGACACTAATTATGTGATTTTTCACACTTGTAAAAGGTCAATAAATTGTGTGTTGAATGAATTATAAAAGAAATGCATTATAGCCTATGATGAAATTAAATAATACTGTAATCTGTTGAGACTGGTTAATTTTCAAATCTTCAATTTCTATCAGATACGAATGGTACTACTGGATTTACATTTTACATCATTATTATGCATAGCTCTTTCCTACAACGCTTAACTAAATACCTACATTTATAGATATTCACAAAATGAAAAATAATTGATTACCAAAGACTAGTTCTAATTTTACAAAGTTACCACTATATTATATACTATACAAGTATAATAAGCTACTATCGAGGAAAGTAGTATAGCGCATAATAAGAGCTTTAAAATGTAAAATTTCAATGGATTATTATTCAAACAATATTCTATTTATCTATTACTCATCACAATAGTAGAGCGGAAATAATAGATCAATACAAAATCAAGTTCAAAGCAGGTCAAGGTATCAGAAGTAATAGATATCCTCCCATCCCTTTATATGAGTTTCGTGTAATGTAAACATATTTGCCTTTACGTTTTGACAACATAAGGAATGGATGATGTACTCACGCTGGAAGCTCTCCCAATGCTGATCCACTAAAACAAAATAAATAAATAAAATTATTTCATAGGAAAACATTAAAATTATGCTTACAGGATAATTCTAGTTTTATCCAAAACGGTTCAGTGGTGTAGGCGTGGAGAAGAGACCGATAGACTGTATGTCTAGAGTTACATTAGCATTTGTAATCGAAAACGGGAAACAGGGAAGTAAGCGGATTTGGATCTCGTTCATCCCTGTTCGAGAATGCTCCATCTATTTAAAATAATTTAGCTTTCATGTGTACCCAGTGCAATTGTCTTATATCAAGTCTTGGATTTACTCCAATAATTGAAACACATCGTAACTTAATATAGAACATTATCTAATTAACTTGTTACAGTGCTAAGATAATGATATGAGATTACTTTACATGGTCTACGCATACAATTCTTCGAATTAATCTCTTGCTTTCATTTTAGACACAGGTGTTTATATGAATAATCCTCACAGACATTAATTTTCATACAGTTTCTAATTATTTCATCCATTGAAAGCTTATTACGTGGTAATCAAAAGCGGTACTAAGTAAGTACCCCTCTTGACTCCCCTACTACAAGGACTCATTTCCAAAAAATGTCAAAAAATACTCCGCAACGCTCGGCCATCCAAGTGCATAAAAAGCAGTGGTGGCTCAGTGGTGAGAACCTCGGACTTCAAATACGAAAAGTGGGGGTTCGAGACCGGGCGAGCGTGCAGGAAATAAATTGATTTTTCAATTTATCTGCGCATGTTGATAACATCATCACTGCTTAAACGGTGAAGGAAAACATCGTGAGGAAACCGGCATGTCCAAGAATTAAAAGTTCGACGACATGTGACATCTGCCAACCCGCACTTGGCCAGCGTGGTGGATTGTGGCCTGAACCCTCATAGGAGGCCTGTGTCCCAGCAGTGGAAACATATATGGGCTGATGATGATGATGATGATGCTCGGCCATCCAGTTACCTACTAAGATATAAGTAACGACTCACTCTGGCGGCTTGCCCCTCAGGTCGAAGGTGCGGAACTCGACGAGCACGCGCTGCCCCGGCGCCGCCAGGAACGTGTAGAGGCACTGCCGGCTCTGGTTGTAGGGGTTCAACAGCTCTGGCGCGCTGAACGTGCCATTGCTGGTGCCGCCGCGGCTCACGAATGTACGATCGCACTCTGAAACAAACGCAGCATATAGTATACTAGCTGTGTCCCGCGGTTTTACCAATGTAATGCACTGATGCTATAAAAGCTAAAGCCTTCCACAATAAATGGGCTATCTAACACTGAAATAATTTTTCAAATCGGACCAGTAGTTCCTGAGATAAGCGTGTTCAATCAATCATATACAGAGTGTACAAGCAAGCAATTTAGGTATTCTGTATAAAAGCAATTATTTATCTGAAACAGTTTCAAAACATTCACTATGACTTTGCTAATTGGCAGATCTCACCTTATTCTTTTCGGACACTGAACGCTATGAATGCGTATAATTTTAATAATTTGAATATTCTTTACATACTTTCTACTTGAAATGTAAGGACATTATAAATGAACGTTAAACCTTCTGCCAAAATAATATCATTAAAAAATTACGATCAAACTGTTATCTTTGACCAATCTGAACCTAACCCAAAACTTTTTTCTTTTCATTCAATATAATACTTTAGAGGCTTGAAAAGATCCTTTGTTTAAGAGCCCAGATTATGCAAACCTTTTGTAATCGCATTAGCCTATTATCTGCCATCTTCCATCTTTCCCTTTTAAATATTTATTTAATTGTCGTCTTAATTTTTCCGCTCTAGAAATAACGTCAGCTGGAGTATTGTTCGTGGTTATTATTAAGTTATTCATTTTACGAAAGCTAACATGACACTCCTATTTGTAAGAATCAAATTTAAATGTAACATTGATGTACTAATTAATAAAAAAAGGGCACATTTTACTTCCAGAATAATGAATTAAATCTGTGAGTGAGTTAATCAAAGTCAAACATAAATTCGGAATGAAACCTCAAAATATCACAAAGCCCTCGAACCCAAATGCTGAATGAGCAAAATTAAAACACATACGAAATGAATAATAAACCGTGGCCCGGATTACAGCGTTACGTAAAAAATGTATGCATATTACACACAGCAAATCCCCACAAACAAGCGAAAAGCAGGCCTTTTGTTTCACGTTTTTACAAAACTAAGATAAAACCAACTGAGCGACCAACTCGAAACGCTTATTTTTGATTCAGTTTAATATTCATTTATTTCAATTTGCGGTTGAAATTTTTTAAACGCGCTCCAGAGTTGAGTGTTTCGAAATGAAATCGAGAATAATGCAGTTGTGGTCTGAATAAAAAATATTTCAGCGACACTACTGTTGATGAATGGCTTTTATGGACACCTCTATGAATTGGGACGCTCGACAATGAGAAGGCAATTTTTACATAATTTCGTAAAAATATAAAATATTTAGATGTTAATTTGACACACATAAAACGTTACGTATTTAATGAATCTGCATATTTGTATCCATATTTTCGTCAAAGTAATACGTCTTATGCATCACAGACAAGTTCCAAAATGTCAGAAATTATACCGAAAATTCTGTGATTTACCTTCTTTGGAATTTTGACAGAGCAAAACGTTACAGTAGCATTACCCAGTCGAAAATAAATTGAGCTTTGTAGCCTGTGAAGCACAAATGAATTTATGGAAATCACATGACATGAGCAAAGCTTTTTGAGCTTCTTTTCAGGTCGTTTGCTTTGTAGTTTACACGAGAAAGATTGCTTGTTGCAGACAAAATCTGTATGGTATCTTTTCTTTGAGGCTGTCTCTGTACTCTGTGGCAATTTTTACATCTCATCATCATCAGTGAAAAGCGAATTTCTTTTCTGCCTACATTTTGTGTACAAGGTATGCCGCGGGGTTTAATTTATCACAACAATAGCACAAAAATAATAAAATGGGATTAAACGACAACAATTTCCTATCAAACACAAATAATTTCAACGATTGGCCTTAAACGCACGTAGTTTAACGATGAACCTCATTAAAAAAAAATTAAGGAGGTTAAAGTTACATTACTCAATAAAATCCATAAACTATTATTTAATAACATAGTTGTACGGTATATTTCGAACATATTTAAGTATATATTTTCCTGCACTCACAACACATTCTAATTTATATCTCCCGTGCTGATTGGCGAAGTAAATCAGCAAAACTTCACCCGACTGTATCTGTCGTAGGAAGGGTTACAACACAGTTGAATGGATGATCTATCGCTTCCTCTCGCAAAGAGGTAGGGTAAAACAAAATGTCATGCTCCACCCGCCCACAATCACCCTTAGCGCCCTATTAAAACTTTTTTCCTACCCAGCACAGCAACCTCGATTAAGAACTTCATTATGACGGATTTATGCAATATAAGTATATTTTTTCCACAAAAATACCTCGTATTTAACCGGCAACTTGTTAAGAGGAAAGTTTCAGCGAGAGCATTAAAGTAACTTGGTGGAATGTTTTTTTATTCTGCCCGTAACGAAGTTTAATACTTTCTTAATTACAAAATTGCTGATTTCTAAATTGTTCATTGTGCAAATTGGTTATAAATATTTTGGCGAATTGTTCAGATACCTAATTATTTTTATGTGTCGTTCAAATTCTAATTGAGGATTTTTTCACTTTTTAATTACAATTTTAAAGTTGTACATATGACTCATTATTGGTAGCCAGGTGAAATCATTCGAATAGTAAGAAAAAATGTTTGGAATGAGAAATACAGCATCTAGAATAACAATGAAACAAATCGATACGTAATATGCTATTATATATATTAAAAAATCAATTTAATTCCTGCACGCTCGCCCGGTCTCGAACCCCGACTTATCGATTTTGAAGTCCGAGGTTCTCACCACTGAGCCACCACTGCTTTTTACAACAAATATATGATTAGATTATTAAATCACTGCGAATTATAAAACAAAGTCACATCCTCGGTCCCTATGTCTATGGATGTTTAAATCTTTAAAGCTACACAACGGATTTTGATGGGTTTTTTTTAATAGATAGAGTGATTCAAGAGGAAAGCTTATATGTATAATAACATCTATTAAACTACTCTGAATTAAACGCGTGCGAAGCCGCGGGCAAAATGTAGTAGATGATATAATACCTACAACTCTCGTCTCTTAATATCTATAAATTTTAAATGCAAAATTTGTATGTGTTATAAATTAACAACAAGGCTGAGTACTTCAATCACTTTCTACAGTGCAGCGCGTAATAGATACTGTATAGTGCCTCTACAAAGTTATTCAATAACTGCCATAATAAGATCACTTATAAATCTTGCTGAAGTTATAAAACAAACTTTACACTGTGACGTAACGGCCTTATTAAGTTGGTATCAAGTTTCAAATTTATAGCAGAATTTTAACTGGAAAATGTGCGAGTTTTTTAATTGTCTGTTCTATTTGAAGCCATTATGCAATCGATAACTTTTATTGAACACAATTCAAATGTATAAATGTTGCAAACCCAGACGTTTTCTCAATATTCATATAATTTTTTTGACATGATTAGTCTCAAATAGGGTCTTGAATGCTTTCTGATGCGTCGCAGTTGAGTACAAATGTAGAACATGCATATGAATCCGATTTTATTGCGAATGAATACCAAAATACTTATCTACCACCAAAAATTTTATAACCGCAGCCAAAATCTTAAGAAGGTAATTACGCACATAATCTCATCCCAAGAAAATCCAAACCCAATTGTTGCCTTCACAAATTTGCTATTAATACCCATAACAGAGGTCTGATGATCTTATTATAGCATTTAATAAATAGAATAGAAACGTACTTGGAAATTTAGTAGGCGTGGGTTCGGCAAGCGGCGCCACACTTGAGAAGTCGGAGTTCTCCCCTGCGTGCACTGCACAAAAACAACCATCATTTAGTCTGTACCCCGATTAAACTATTACAAGTGTTACTAATCTCTTACTATATATTATACGATTGTTTTTACAAGGTACAAGTTAGTTAATTTTAACGGAATTTCTTATACTAAATACATTTGAATTCACCTGTTTTCGTACTCAGTGTGGGTATCTTTAAGTTAATGTATAATATTGCCTTAAAGTACTTGAATGGATCCATTTTGTGGCAGCACATTTATAATTCTGAACTCCTTTTTTCCCTCAAAATTGTACTTTTAGAAATAAACTCATAACTCCGTTTTCATAGAATATGTTTATTGAGGCTTACTAATTAGTATTCATTACGTTCATGTATTATGTATTCATCGTATTAATTTCACGTAGTTTTATTAAAAGTTTGAGGAAGTTTTAACACAGGTTTGCACGTCGAAACTTCCTCTGTGGAGAATATTAATTTATAAAAGTAAGTTAATCGTTCATGTTGAAAAAAGTACCTACCGAAATACGAAATAATTATTTTTGAACAAAAAACTAAACTAAACTAATGCAATTTGTCAGAACTATACCATTTAAATGGGATCACATGGCACCAGCTTTCAAGTAAAATAGGAATTATAAAAATCTGTTCATCCAATAAATAGTTATGAGACAAAAGAATTCAGAACCTCCTCATTTTCTTGTAGTTGTAAATAGTAAAACAAAATTTATTTTAAAAGTATTTAAAAATGTCCCATTTTTGCAAACCCGATTTTGTTGATATAAGAATTGTTACTATTATCATTACACACTACATGATTGTTGAAATTTTTATATCCGAGTTAATGGAAACGCAATTAAGTGAGCTTGCAAAATGAATCCCTAGCGGATCAATACAAGCAATATTTTACTCACAACTCTCTAAACAACAAATGATAAATGTGAATGTAAAATTTAATCTGTTATTTTGTGCATATAGTTTTAGTTTAATTATCACGTTGTATACTTTTACATAAGGTTTCTTTTTTAACACTAAATAACTAAATAATTTTCCAAGTTTTTACATTTATATAAAGTATGTAAGAGTTTATAAAAACAGAACGTAATAAAGTCTAAAAGAATGGTATATAAACAACAATAAACAAGCTGTACATTCTAGTGCTATAGGCAAGTCGGTAGAAGCGAACAAAAACATATACGATGGAAAGAAAAAAAAGGAGTTTTTTTTAAGTTTGAATCAATGAAATTACTAATAAGTATACATATATAGATAGAAAAATACATTCAATATTTAAAGCTCACATTCAAACACACTGAAACAGATACAAAACAGAGATAGTTTGGTTATAACAAAGTTTCACCTGACCGGCTGTTCGATGGAAGTGGGTCGTTCGACTTCACCGACTCCTAGTTTTACAGTGTTGTACCTAGTAGTGATTTAGTTTGCTGAATATTTATTAAATATTCCACAAAACGATAATGATAATGTTTTATATTCAATATGTTTCTATTTAATAGGTCCATTTCTATATCCTTACTCTTCGCAGTCTATTCCTGCCTTCCAGTCGTCAATCCTTTCCTTATGCCTTCCCCCTTAAAAGCGAATAGCATGTTCGCAGAGGCATTATACCTCCGAATGTATAATAATAATTTTAATATGTGGTAGTCGCACTCTTCGGCACAAATTGGGTCAGCTCGCACCGGGGAAATACCACACCCCTGTTATGCCAAAATAAAATGGGTGTTTGAATCCGTGTATTACGTTATAACTTACTATTGCCCCTAAGACAGTTAATCTGAATGAATTAATTATCATTAAGAAGTAACATTTTAAATCATAAATACGGTGGACCGACCTCCCTGGTGGGTTCCACTCCTAATTCTAAACAATAATTCCTTATCAAATACAAAAAGTAAAACATCAAACGGTTGCATACATACGGAGTTATCGAGTCACAGGTCACACAGTCACACGAGGCAAAAATCCTTCGTTTTTATGATACGTTAAAGATTTCGTAACTGCTACAAATCTGTACATAATACCTGATGGATTGCAAGACCAAAAATTCCAACAATTATATGAAAATATGATATAAATAACAATTGACTCAATCAACCGTTAAAAACGAAACAAATAAAGCAGCAATCACTGATAATCTTTCGTTTCATTGAAAACGGGGAACCGTAATCAGAATCCAAAGTATTTCCTTTGTTGTGAGCTCATTCAGACCCCATGAACAGGTCCCAAGCCCACGTATAAAATACGGAACGTAGCAATAAGACTTTAATACAAAATGAGTGCGGAATTGTTCTCACGACAAATATGAATGAAAATTTCTTTCCAACGTCCCTGAGGTATATTACGCTACAATGTTATAGAGGCTTCATTGTGATCCCGTGGATTTATTAAAACAGCGAGGAAATACGAGTATTATATATTTTTTTTGTATTCGCATATTTTCATTGTTTCTCCAACAATAGTTAGTTTGCATATCAAATTGTTCAATCGTTTATGAAAATTCCAGAAATGAGAATACAAACGGATGCCAACGTTTTACACTCAATGAATAAACTGAGCTTAACCAAATCTAAATTAACCAACCTGTTAATTTAGAAACTTGCGATTATAGATATCAAAAGTTTAGATATATTACATTTTACAAATAATTAACCTGGATTTGTTATCATTATTTCTCCAGATTCCTGCTGTCATATTATTCGATAGTAACGTTCGATAGTAGCAGGCAGTGTGCACGCACATTTCGATTTAAATTATGATATTAAAATCCACAAGCAATATCAAATTTCCAAGTAATCAGCAAACCACAAAAAATAGTAATACGCTACTCAAAGTGAACAGAAAAAGCTTTGTTGAGACAAATTCGACTGCGAGTTGTTTCCCGCCAAAACAACATGGCCGACGGACGTTCAGCCATCTTGATTGTGCACAGGATATTGGAGGTGCGCTCGTGTGATTGCATAGATATTGCCTGCACTTGTTTATCGATATCTAGCCTGTCACTAAGTAACTTGTTGGCGTCGGAATATTTCAGAGTGTCTAGTAAGCTCGTAGGAACTAATGGCTGTCTAATGTCCTATTCTTTGACGAATATTGATTGGTGAGGTTATATATTTAAACACGAGACTATAGAGTGATATTGATAAAAGTTTTTTATATATCAAATGTACTCTGTTTTTTATATTTAATCTGCTTTAGTTAAAACACAAACCTTTAAGAGCTAGTCCAACTAAGGCAATAATTATGTACACAACAATAAGTCTATTCTCAGCAAATACTTATTGGGTTAGAACCTAACGAGTTAACAAAAACTCCAGTACACACACATAAAATTAAAACAACATAAATACAATTCAAATTTATTCCAATATTCAAAGCAACTACATCAGTAACGAGAATGTAGAAAATTCAAAAGAAAGTGGATAGGAACGAACTAAAAAGTCTGAAAAGAGTTTACACTGCAGCATGCGAGTTTCAGCGTAATTATAATTTCCCTCAGACGGTCTCTCGAGCCAATGAACAGGTAATACGTTTGATACGCGCAGTTATTGCGAAATATTTGCATTTGTATTGGAGTAGCGGATCATTCGCGTTGGTGGTATTCATGATTTTGCTGATGTTATGTTGCCTGCTCTTAAAATAGAGTGTTTATTTTATAGTTTGTCGATATATTGATACGATGAATGCGATTTTATAAAGTCCTCGCCAGTCATTCAAGAAATCTGACAAGTGAAAAGATAGTAAGTTAATTTGAATTCAAAATAAAGAGCTTTTCGTAGCAATAGTAGTTAAGATACTAGTTTTCTCGATTTAATTTCTTCAAACAGATCTAAGTAGGTACCTATTCGACTCAATGATTTAGTGAGATTAAAAGAAACCGAATGCAAAACGGCATTTCCGTTTGGGAACTACGAATATAATAGGTTCTGTATGATAGGTTAATAAAACATAGAAATGCTACAAAATGAGAGGGCTAAATTTATACAAACAATATTATGCAAATTATTTTGTCCATTTATTGAGCAATGTGGCTAGTAAAAGAATCAAGGTGTCGCGGTCGTTAGCAATAGCAAGCTAGGATTCAATCAGTTAAAAACAAATTTAATTAAATAACTGAGACAATTCCTATTAAACTTATTAATTTTAATGATATAGAAATAAAGCAAAAATATATTTCTCAATAGTCGTATTTAATTGGAATGTAGAAAATGAGCTTTCTCTTATTGAAACATTTTTCATTTCTATTCATCAGTACTTAAGATATCTATGTTCTCGATAGTTATACGAATATGGGATTATTCTATAGCAAAAGACGTAATAATATTAATAACGTTAAGGCACTTTTGTTAGAAGAGAAAATAACCCCGACTTATCTCTCTGGAACACCTGATTCCATTAATTATTTCGCGCGCCAAATGAACCGCATATTGCTGCGAAAAGATATTTACCTTAAAAAGAATAATGGTCCATTTATAATTCACATTGTCTCTTTTGCAGTTTTTGCGAACACCAATTACCAATACTGCATAATATTACGGAGGTAAATATTAAAAAAATTACTGACCGAAAGTAAGCGAAGCTTTGTGCCTCTTTTGTAGTTTTACGAACACCAATTTCCAATAATGCATATATTACGTAGGTGCATATTTATAAAAAAATACTGACCCAGAGAAAGCAAAACTTGGAGTGAACAGTAGGCGGCCGTTTATAATCGTAGACTACATTTCTGACTGCGTTTTTTTTTAATTTATTATAAACATATTTATTATAAACATAAGTACTACTAGGCTATAAGAATAATCTCAACAGATGCATCAATAATTAATTATTTGCTATAAAAAAGGTCAGCAACGTCCGAGGATTTCCATCCAGATTCTAAAATGGGACCAATTAACTATCAAAACACAAAATTTAGTACATTACATGATATTCAGTTACAAAATAAAAAAAAATCGTTTTATGCCTAATTTCCCAAAAAAAAATACCTCAACATATAATTGAAAATTTTGCCAACATTTAATACTAATGAAATTACATTTATTTAAACCAAGTCATTATAGGGAATATTATTAAAATCCATTAGATTCAACCCGTTGGTATGCCGCATCCGCAAATTTAATTTATTAATGAACGAAATAATATTACGAACGAAATAAGTACAGAAACGTATATCAAAAAGGTTAAAGTAATTTTCCCGTATGTTCACGTGTCTATAATGAATTAAATTAATGAATCAATAAAGATATGTATTTAAACACATTTTTTTATGATAAATCATAAATGTATACAATCAGATCAACTTACAAGTTGTTTTCATATACATCTTTACATTTCCACTGAATAAAACGTTATAATAAAACGCATAAGGAAACGCCTACGGCCGGGGAAAATTTCTCCGACTTTCCTCTTGACCGGTTCCGTCGCAGATTATATAGAAATATGTACTTTACTCGACGTCAAGTATTTACGTGAAAAATGTTTTCTCGACTCGAATAATTCAGTAAGCGGCGCGTTCCGTGAGCAAGTGTGAGAGGGTTTTCTGGTATTCGTTAAAAAGAAAACACTGTGTTTTTTTTATTATTTATGGTTGAACAAATACAGGCCAGTGCTGAAAGGTTAGATGTGGAAGTGTTTTGGCGGGAAAGGGAGATTGCGAACACTTTATCATCTACGATGAATTTTTTTTGATTCATTATTATATATTAATAATTAAATTAAATTGACTTTTTGTAGAATTTATTAATATTTAACTTATTCAAACGTTCATATAACAACACTTATAATTCAATCGTTAATTATAAGTCACAAAATGAAAGACGCCATTAAAATTACAAACAAAATAAACATAACCGCAAGTAAAACAAACGTAGCGCGAGCCACAATCTGTTTTCCCGCAGTTTGCCCTGCTTTGAGGTTTGCACTTTTCATACGCAAGAGCTTTGTTTGTATTCCGTATGACATTTTGTATGAAAATTAATAACCTCACCGCAGAAAGATAGGTAAACATTTGTTGGCTATTTGTTATGTTTTACGACGCCCAATTACCGTAATAGCACCGTATAGAAATTAAATTCATTGCGTAAATGACTTTTAAACAATTATTCTTTTAAATGATACTACCTGCGCCCCGCGGCTTCACCCGCGTAAGTCCGTATCCCGTTGGAATATCGGGATAAAAATTTGCCTATGTGTTATTCCAGTTGTCCTGTCTACGTACCAAATTTCATTGCAATCGGTTCAGTAGTTTTTGCGTGAAAGAGCATCAAACACACATATACTATATATATTTATAGGAAGACATTATAATATTAGCAGGAAGTAGGATAATTTAAAGAATGAACTCATTCCACAGATTACCGACTTAATAGTTACTATGTAAATGATACACGCAGTGTTTTCCACTTGATCCTCTTTTTTATTTCTATCTCGATCCCTACATAATATTTTTACAAATAAAAGATATAATCTATATCTAGATTAGCTAAAGTTAAGTCTAACGAAAGTAAAAAATATGGTGAAAAAAAATGCGGTTTTATAATAGAATCAACTAAACTGTCTCACTCAACTATAACGAGTTTACGAAAAGAAATTATTTAATCCAGGCGATCCTACTAAAGATAATAAGCAAAACTCATGAAGTTATTATATTGCCACTTATCCTTGATATAAACATAATGTTTGTATTAACTCTGTCGGTTTAATGTGGATCAAATCGAATCGTTCAAAAGAAACTGTAACACACAAATTACAAATGAAATTATTAAAAAAGCATGTTTAAAATACTACAAAGCATCTATTGCATATTCAAACGATACCTACCAAATTCAGTTTCGGCAAAGCAAACATCACTATCGTATAACTCGGTATTGATTTAATCTATAAAATCAACAAAATGAGTAACGCAAAGTTATGCGCAGAGCACTTAAGTTCATGAAACCCTTCACCTAGAATGTAAATGGTGCTTAACGGGATATTACAGTGCATTTGAAATGGGGCTAGGAATAATTGAAGGCGTGAGCTGAATGGTGGCGTGTGGCGAAACTAAACATTTTATATACAGATGGAAATTTCTGGATTTAATGGTACATTTTGCTATTGCAGGTGACATGTTTCAATATAGTTGAATTTATTTAGAATATCATTTGAATTTAACCTGAACAAGCAAGATTTTAAATGATAATTCCATTGTTAAGTTATTACCAAATTTCATTCTATATTCTATAGGTACACTAGCTTTTCTTTTTATAGGAGAAAATAGACAGACCCGGGGTTTTTCTTGCATATGTCCCGTTCCCGTCGAGTTTCCGGGATGAAACTATCTTATGTCCTTTCTCGAATAACAAATTATATCAGTAATCATATCATCATCTTTTGTAAAATTATATTATAAAAACTATTAAAAATTACTGTATTTATTGTTGCTGTAAACGAGCCTATTTTGACCGTTTTCAAATTAACGGAGGATCTTAATTTGACTGTTTGTTTCTGTTGCGTTATTCGATAACACCGTGGGTTTCTACTGACAGGCGTGATTCCGTGTGTGTTTTATAGAAAATTGTTTTCATTTGGCCTATTCTAGGCAATCTAGAGTAGAACTTTCCCTTAGGGACATTAGTGACCTTTCTTGTAGAAAAGAATTATTCAAAGACAACACAGAAATAAGAAGAAAAACTCTAGCATAGATAACAGAATAGCAAATCTACGCTACGCCGTATGTAAAGGTTTGGAGAGCTTTCCCGAATGTTACAGTTTGTTTCTTTTGGTAAATAAATGAGTGTTTAGTACACGGCTCGAGATCTATGAGACCTCTATGAAACATACAGAAGAGGTACCTTTTAAACATATATAGATACAATAATAATTTTATTGCCATAATAAAGTTATATTTTTATAACTATGGTAACTATATCAATTCTATTATGCAAATATATGTATTATCCAATGAAAACAATGAATAGTTCAGTAAATCGCATAGAAGTTAAATAAATAAAGGGAGGTTTAATCAAATAATCAAACGGTTATTTGCTAATTCAACACCACAAGGGACCGATCGACACAACCGATTAATTGGTTACAATAAATTCAATGGATCTTAATTAAACGAACAATAAAACTGAATGAGTGTCACGGAACGTGAGTTTCTCTGTTTGTACAGCATTTGTTTATTTATTTATTTTTTTCATAATTTGCATGCAAATAACCAATATTAAGGACAATTTTTATATATGCAATAGAAGTCGTTATATGTTTAAGTGCTATAGATAGAACGAAATTTGAAATTTCTTTATTTGTTTCAAGTGTGCACGCCTCGGCACGAGGCCAGTTCGCACTGGGAAAGGAACTAAACTCCTATAGTAAATCGGCATAAAATAGTAGTTACTGATTTTGTTCGGTGAGTGAGGAAACCTGAGGCCAGAATCCTTGTTCTCACTCTCTCCAATTCATTCCTTTATTCCTGTCGTCAATCCTTTCCTCATCCTTTACCTTACTAGGTACCTTAAAAGCAGGCAACGCATCTGTAGCAGCCCTACCGCTATGACATAAAAAAATATTTGCTTATCTCATATAACGTTCATAAAAATGATCATAATATACGAAATAAAAGCACCAAACTTTGAGTTAGGATAAAAATGACAGACCCCTTATAGTGACAAGCCCCTATTATAATGAACGCTAGTTGTTAAGAAAAAAAGACCTTTGTTTTGCAAAACGTGAAAAACATGAAATTAATCTTTTGAGAAAAATAATAAAAATAAATGATGCCAATTATCAAAAATGCTAATATCAAAAGGTTAACCAATTGGAGACGTAATCAAAGTATGTAGTAGGTAATAAGTAGGGACATTTCAATTCGAGAGCTTGATGTATTCAATCGTCAAACCTCAGTATCAAAACTTTACAAATTATAAGCGAAATTGAACGAAACGCCATGCTCGAGTGTGACATACGTCAACAAACTTTTCCCATACGAAACCTGAATATCTTTAATTTAATATTTGGTGAGAATTCGAAAACTTTGTACGCCTGTCAAAGTACCCTTCAGTTGCGGTGTAGGTATTGTGTAAGCAGAGAAACCTCAAAATGTCTTTGATGAAGGTAATAGCTGCTTTGAAAGCTCAGTTTTTAAGTATGATATCCTAATTAAATGTTAGGGTTTCTTGAAGCGGAATTTTGATAAAATACTCGTTTCATTTAGAGGTTACCCAGGTAACTATATAATATAAGATATAAAGAAAAATATCCAGAATATAGTTACTTATTTAAATAATTACTTATTAAAATATAAACATATTTCTAATATTACGTTTTGATCAAAATAAAATTTACTGTTAATTTAGTGTAAATCGAAAAAAACTGACACACTTTCTTGTGAGTTTGATAGAGTTTGCAATTCGCCATATGTGACTCGGTTCTATACATGTTTGTTCCTACATCGTATTATGTTATGTATGTGCCTACTAATATGATATTACTCAGTTTGTGTTAATTATCCTCTTAGTCCTAAAATATAGTATTTCTTTCAATTCTACTTATTCTACGTAGAATGAGTATTAATTACAATGGATGATGATGGAAAATGGATGGTTAAATGACATTTCAAAAATTTTTCAAGCCGAATACGAATTTTGGAAACATTGGTCTACACGAGTTCATACTCATGAGACTGAAATTCATTAAACTAGATCGAAATGCCTAGATATTAAAGGAACGATAGCAGAACGTTATTTGTATAGTATTGCGGTGTATTTATTATCTGCATGACATGCAACCATGCATGCTACTGATATGAAGAGCAAATAGATTTGCTACATAAAATAAATGGGAAAAATGAGGATTAAAAAATATTTCTCTTGACTGAAAATATATTTACATTTTGTTAATTACTCGATAAAATCGATGAATAAGATAATTTGGGATAAAGAAAAGCAGCGCAAAGTTTATATTCCGTCAATCCCACGCCTCCATTTGAAACAACGTAACGGTCGTTTACCGGAAAAATGTGTCAAAACAGTTTGTTAATTGTAAATTATTATCAATTATGTCTTCAGTAATTATAGTAGGCTGATTTATAACACTCTGTGCAATGTATGCAAGAGATACACAGCTTATAAATAGCACAGATAATTTTTTTTTCTTCCATTATGGCAATAAGTTTCAACTATTTGCCAGTGTCAAGTTTATAAAAATATTAATTAAGAGAAACAATATGAACACTTATGGAATGCGATTAGGTTGTCATAGCAACTGTAGAGAGCCAACGTCACGCTTCCAGTGTTTGCGTAACAATTTCAATTCTGCAGAACAAACAGCATCGCAAACATTGGTTCAGAACATCAAAGTGTACAACATTGTTATAGCAACACTGGACCCATGGCAATTAAATGCTGTAGTCCTTACAAATATGGAAAATTTTATTACCGACGACAAATCTGATTTTATTTTTAACTGTTACCAATATATGCTATCTGTGCTATCTTAAATTGATACAGATTCTCAATTCGTAATCTATTTTTCTACACTAATATTATAAAGAGGAAACTTTTGTATGTTTGTAACGTTTTCACGGAAAACCACCACTGGGCCGATTCCAAAAATTATTTCAGCATTTGAAAGATGCAACTTGACTGAGTAGCATAAGCTATATATGTACCACGGCGAAACCGGGGTGAACGGCTAGTAATAAATAAAATAATAATATAAATAAATTGAATATTTCCGACGCAATTCGCACATCCTTACCATCAACTGTTCGAAAGTTTATTGGGTAGAAAGTTTTGTTTTTTACTTAATTTTATTATATTTCTATTTAAGCCGAATAAGCATTTCGAAAATGCCTTCATATTTTCATATTACTGTCGTTTTAGCGCTTAGGTCTGTATTTTACTACAACTTATCATTTAATAAACAAGAAGGTAAATGAAAGGGAAATTAACCGAGTAAAGAACCATTACAAGTGATACTTCAAATATTTACCATCTCATAGCTGCAGACTTCAGTTTCAATTTGCGTCGTAGCTCGAATTCGTTCGTAAATCTTGTATAGCGAGCGTCAATTTCTCTATCCAGACTCAGATTTCCCGGGGAAGCATTCAAATATATTGATGAGTTGAAAAAGCTAGTTTATTGTTTAAAAGACTCGCAATATCCTTATTCTGAATGGTATACATTAGTATCCTTATTACGATTAGAATAAATGTTGGTATACATACTTAAACTTTTAATTAAACAGATTAACTTGTTGTTTGATAAAAATTATTGTCATTTAGTCCCATTATAGAATCTGAAGTGACCTCCCTTCCAGGAACGTTGGTTTTTTATTTAATTATTTTCCTAGATAATTAGGAGCTTTAAGAAACTCGGTGACAGCTGATATATGTCACTGTCATTAACGCCACAATGTCAAAATTTTCAGTTTTCTTTTTCAAGCTAAATGATTACAATCATTGATCTGATACAAAAGCTAGGCCTAGGTCCGCATAGCCAAGGGCATCTATTGTCGATTGCCTTTTGTTTTCTAAAGCTGGCGTGGGCCGATAATGGGTCAACAGCGTATGTTGGGTCAGGTTCAGCCTTTTGCAAGATAAACTTTTTCTAGCTGATACACTTTGCTCTTCTACCTTACAATACTATTTAATGTCAAAGAGAAAAATTATTGGATTTTTTTGTGAAACATAACCACCTCCGGCAAACGCTAAGAAGAGCAATGCAAGCAACACCTTCCTCGTGAAACCCAATAGATTTTTGCTGATAGGACTTATTTAAGGAAACATTAATAGCGAATAATTTATTCATATCTTTTAAATTACTTTACTCCTAATCTTATAACATTAAGTTTAAAATAGTTTATAATAATCTTCATCTCTACTAATCCTTTTCTCTAAAAGTATAAACCAAGGTTAAATTTCCTTGATGGAATAGTACTGGTACTTAGTTACCGTAGGTTAGTCTCATGAGGGACCAAGAGATTTAAGTGAAATTGACATTGTCTACTGAGGTTATATAGTCGTCCTATTATTACATTATTTTGATCGCTATTTCAGCAACGAGACGTTCCTTACGTTTTTATTAAATTGCTTTCTTGATTGTGTTTCGGGTTCGTAATCAGATTATACTTCTGACGAGATTGAGGTTTTTAAATATTGAATATATTTCAGGCTGGACTCACAATAATTGAAACGCAATGAAAGTGTTTTTATATTTTTAAAAAACATTTATTACAACACAATTTCTTAGAAACATAGTACTTATATGCAAAAAATCAGCTCTATTAATATAAATACTGTTATTTATTGTTTATTGTTTAAGTATAGTTATAGTCCATTATGCATATTCATCGTCTTGCATTTTACTTTTTAAACCTATACTAGTATTTTGAACAAGATCTTAAGAGCTGACAAATTCGGGTAACACATTAAAACAATCATTAAAATTTCAACGTGAAAGCTTTTGGATACAATTCACATATTCTACATTCATATATCAGATTTCTGGGGATACATCTTTATAAGATCTCTACTCTACATACTTTAAACTGAATAATAACTCAAGGGAAAAGGAACGTTTGACAGGTTAGGCTTCTACCAAGATATTTTCGACTGACTTAAGTCTCGCGTATTCACGGTATTTCTCTTACTTCAGCCGTTATTACTGTTGAAACTCATTTATAATTGCGATCACGACCTTCCCATGAACATTCGTAAAGTTAGTGCTTCTGCGATTGCGCTGCTTGCTTTTAAGGGTGCTTATAAGGGAAGGAATGGTTTGACGACTGGGAAGAAAAGAGAAACGGGCCTCCGTCCGAACATCCTCTACGACTGCTATGTAAAGCCATCGTAAATTCTAATTAACATTCAGTAATTTTAGTTCTAGAATTACTTTTTTATTTTTAACAACTGAATCTTTAGCGAAAACGGAAACCTGGATTGCGAGGCTGGTAAAAATCTTAACAAGCATTAAAATTATGATAATCTTCGAGGCACCCTCTCTAATCTCCGATCACTCACGTTCCTTTGACGAAGGGCGCCCTTGGTCTGAGCACTAAACAAAACGAGTTTGTGGTACAATGCTTCAATGCCTCTTGAGCACTGAGATCTTTTTCATTGACCCACATTTTAGATTATTCTTTATCACTGATAGTCTAAAATCGTAAAGGAGCAGTTTTTGATAGCCAGTTCGTGGTGAAATGCTAACTGTTATGCCTTATCAGGCTTCATACTTTGAAAATTCTTACTATTATCTTTCTTCCACATCGGAACGGCGCCATATTTTGTATCTGGTGATAAAAGACTACTAGAATGACATAGGCTCAATATCTCATCTCTCCTATGGAAATTATCTTTGGATACACGGATGAAACCGCGAAAGATAAGCTACTTTTATATGTATTTCTTAAAAAGGAGCGAAGTAACTTCTTTTTTATTTATAATTGAATTTGTTTCTTCCAAACAATATATGCAGAAATATATTATTTGCACGTTTGAATTCGTAAGGTAAATTGAGACAGAATAGATAAGATAATCTATAAAACGAGCGAAGCAACCGTCGAAGCTACTATACGATTTAAGTTAAGAAATTTAATCGTAAAAAAATTAAGTCTATAAAAACCGTTTGTAAATGTCACAGCCTTATCGCACGCGCCAGGATAAGCTCCTCTTATTTCTGAGAGGACACAATTTAAAGAGCACTTTTATTTAAATTTACTTATCTTTGTGAAAAAAATCAAAATGAGGCGTAGTCTTCGCTTTGAATAAAAACAACTGTTTAAATTCCATGTTTTTTTTCTTATCAAGCCAGTTATATAAAAAATATAATTATACAAGATACATGAAATTATACCTATAATTAAAATAAAAAACATTTTCCTTTATCCTCCTCTATAATTATGGAGGGAAGGAAAATATCGGGTATTTACAATCTTCCCTCGGTATTTTCAATTTAACACGACGATTTCACTTGAATGTGAATTCATTTGAATTGTTAATCTTTTGTAAGTCATTTCTATATAGTATTTGCCGTATGTTTTAAAGCTTGGAAAATATGCTGTATATACTCATTATAAAGTTATTTTCTATTAGAAACCTTAAACTTCAAAGTGGTTAACACTTTAAAGTTCTCTCGCATTATAAACTCTCCGTTATATAAGCAATTCATAATCACTTTTGTTAACATTAGTCAAACATTGTACAAACTTCAGTGTCTTGATGGCTTTTCTTAGCAGAAACTACTTCCCAACGAGAAACTAACTATTAGTATTAATAAAATAAAAAATATAAATCACATCTTAAAAAAAGTTTAGTTGAATTTCATCCGCTCCTGCTAGAGTCGTACTATTTTCTGCTCCTACAATTTCATCTAAATCTAAGATTTATATTATGCTCCCAACTCATCTACCACGACAAGCTGCATGCTAACTATAACCAATGCGTGACACTTACTATCGAATGTAAACCTGATAATATATTGCCATGTGTCAATAAGAGGCTTAAATATTTTGAAGATAATGTACTCAGATTTCTGACTATAATACAACCGCACTCAGACCGTCGGGCGAATGAGTACTTGAGCGATTTTTACAAAACTGTTGCAAACAGGGAGCAATCGGGAACGAATCGATAAACACTCGATAAGTGAAGAGCTCTCGATACGCAATAATCGCTTGACGCACGCCACTCGCCAATTTGAGCCATGGCTTTTTGCGCCAACTCACTTTATCAGATCTCTTGGCCGGTAGAGAATCTAAGTTTCTGTTTATATAAGATCGAAACAATCATGTAGATGATGATGTGTTGATTTTGCCCATTATTCTCAAAGGAATAAAATACTGATCCCTTCTCTTACATTTTGAATTAAGCGGTAGGAACCACGTGGAAATCAAGGTATATTAAAGAAAATAAGGAACAACACATTTATCGTTTTATTTTTTTAATCAATAATTTGAATATTACACATTGTGAGTATGCTGAGCGGAAAAGTTATACCTCTAATTAATGTATGTTGCAGATGATAAACACATGTAAACCAAATATGTAATGTTAACAATTGTTTGATAATAACAAAGGTCTTAACAAAGTGAGGCTAGGTATAACGTCTGAACTCTGAACACCTAGGTAAAATCGCCATGAACGCGGCACGGTGCAAAGCGTGGCGACATATTACAGAATTCGATAGTTCTATTAGTTTTGATGAGTTAAAGTGACATCTGCACCTCAAGTGACCAAGTTATATCCTACATTAATCAATGACACATTATTTAACACTAATAATTTTACGAAATATCTTAATAGGTACATTAAAAATAAATCAATACCTCTCTGCTGCTATGAGCCAGTCTTCCCCTCCATATTCTGTCCAACCACAATGATAAGTATGATGAAGACGAGAAGCAGGACCAGTATGCAGCAGATGGCGACCGCGAGCATTGCCGCGTGTTCGCCCAGCTTGGCGGCGCCCCGCGCGGCGCACACGCGCGCCGCGGCTAGCGTCGCCGTTACCCGCGCACTTATCGTGCCGTGTACACACGCCTTTATTCCACACTTTTTTTCATCGTCTATCGTGTTGCCAGTTTTTTTTTTTATTTGACAGATTCTAAAATTCGAAATTTGAAAGTGGCGGATGGTAAACGTTTGAATATATGTAAAATGTCAGGCCTTCGATCAGTCTTAATTTTTTCTCGGTATTATTGTCACAATCACTAATGATTTATCTTCTTTAAGCTATATTAATATAAAATTTATTTTGTCGAAACAAATCGGGCACATCATTAATAATACCAAAACGTTAAGTGTAAAAAATACATTTAAATTTCAGATTATATACAAATTCAGCGCTAATTATAAATGTAAGCCATCCTTAACCAAACCGAAAAAAACGTCACATTCGTGAACAAATAGACACCAACATAATAACTGCGACCTCGATTCGAAATGGAAATAATAAATATTTTTCCAAAAAATCGTATACTTATTTGCCGCGGGCTGCTTTCAATGGCCGACTTCAATTAGAGACACACAAAAACCACCAAGAATGATGCTGAATATAATGCTTGACTATTCAAATTGTTTTTATCTTAAATCATAAGAGGGAAAATGTTCGAGCGTTTTCATAGATGATGCTCAGTGTTTCTTGAGTTGATTTTAATATGATTTTCACAGTTGGACAGCGATTTCTCGATTTATTTCATTATGGCTACATAATATATTACTAGTATTCCATTTAGTCCAGTCGTATGATGAACCACAATAATTGAGTTTAAAGTATACATTTCAAGGATTTGTAAATATACGTGATTTTATAGAATTTTTATCGTAAGTAACACCGCTGTACCCGTACAGCGAACGATAAAAGATTGTTTATATATAATAGTGTTTGAAATGTTTTATAGATTAGGTTGTTAGTAGATATTTTTCTCGTAATTTGACACGGAAAAGAGATAACGTTAAAAAATTGTACTGATTACGATATTTTTTTTTATATGGAAAAGATACTGTGTAAAAGTGAAAATAAACACATTAAATTCTGTTAAACCCTCTATTTCATGACTCGGTATACTTTCTAGACAAAACTACCTGAAGACTGTACTAATATAAAAATAATAGTTATTGAATTAAAACATTAAATATAATGTACAAGCACTTAGCTGGTAATGAGCATAATATTTTCCATATAACAAGGACAGATAAACGCAATATAAATATAACGATTTTTGCATATTATACGCAATATAAAGATAAATATAACGTTTGCTTTCGTAAATAACTAGATTAAAAGGAATAGTTCAATCTTTCGAAAGCCTGCCACCCTTAGAAGCGAATAAAACCTCCGCCGAGATCATTAAAACCGTACTTCATTCACGCTCGAAGAACTTTAATCTTAAAATACCTACTCACAGTTTTATGTTAATATCCATTCAGTTTGAGACTTCTTATCATTGCCTCTTTATTTGTTAGGTATTTTATCCCGAATTCACACGCAACTACACTTCGCAGAAGGTTACTCGTTGGGTCATATATCAAAATGATTAGGTTATATTCATAAGTAAATGCGATCCCTCGAGAATCGTTTTAGTGAACTTACTTTGGAATATATAAGGTTTATAAAGAAGGATAAATTGGAGAGGATCTGATTATTTGTGGCAAGAAGAGTTCTATTATTGACATTTAATTACCACACAAAAAAGAGAGTTTCATAGCACATTTTACTCCCGCAGAACCCCCTCCTGTAAGTCCCCCATAAACATTGATAAATTTTTTAATGAAACTTGCACTAGACAAAATTGCGTTTTCAATTTCACACCACACAGCGTCCCAGCGTACAAAGTATTTTTCCTCATTCCAGACACCGATTGAAATCAATGAGGGTGAGGGTAATGGAGAGACAATAGACCTTCAGAATTACAGATCAATGTCTTTTGTATCCAATGAAATGGAAATTCGATAGGCCGACTTACGGACTAGAAAATTACGACCCATTGTGACTGATGTTTGTTGATAAGCAAATGCGAATGCTAGTCGTGGAAAACGGGAGGAAAATGCCATTTATTCCCACTGGAGGGCGCTTAATTACAAAAAAAAATACTAGACTTTGTAAGTTTGTAATGTATGTTAATAAACGGGCATCAAGATTCGGAAACAGGAAGTCTTGTAGACCATAACATATAAATGCCCTGAAAAAGTCCATTATTGACTTTATTTAAGACAGAAGCGTACAAAACTTTGTTGTTTCAATCAATCAATAACGGTTTTTTTTTTTTAATAAAACTACTAGGCGCCATCCATAAGAAGTTATTTCAGTTCATTTGAATCATAAACACATATGATTAACAAACTGACGGGCCCACCACCTAAAATCTACGTAAGGCTTCAGCTATAATCAAGACCACGTGAGATGCACGAACTTATTTCCTTAGAATTTATAGCGTAACTGAATATCAAAACAGTGATTAGTTACATTCAATATCAGCAATCAGTTCCAGTCCTGTCTTTAATCGATCATGGCCTACGCGTACATATAACTTTACTACGAGCTATGACTACGCGAATTTCTCAGTTTGATAAAGGACATTGGCGTCCGTCGGTATTTGTCCTTATAAGGGAGAGTATCAATAAAATCGCTGTGAAAAGGCTGTGTGGACTAGAAATGCGATTCATATTTACTATATTATTCATACCGACATTTCGAATATGTATACATAACTTAACGATAGAAGTCCTTCATTATATTTATGAGAATTCGTAAAGAGTCTTTAGGTTCCCAATAAAATATGAAATGAAATTTATGAACATAATTATGCTTAATTTGTGGAGGAAGGAAGGATGGCGATCCAGAGAAACGTGTCACTACAAATAAAACTAAAAGAACTCGTCTTTCTATCTCTACAGAGCTCAAACGTCTGAAGCAACAATTTTATTTCGTCAAGTACGTATAATGCAATTCGCATTGCAATTTTATATCTCATCTCAGATATTAAACCTGACAAAGGAGCAACAACCTCTTAGAATGTTCAGTGCAACTTATAAAAAGCAGCAGTTGCTTCCATTTGCCTAAGTGCCCCCTTGTCTCAATTTTCATTCTTAATGATACTTACTCAGGGAACTGTTTAATGTACAGAAAATTGTAATGAAATAGTTTAATTGGCTTTGTTAAGTGAACACAATACACGAGTATTATAGCTTGGTGAACAATCAAATCTATACAAATAAATTAAATTGGAGTGTATAACCGCTTTTTACTAATAATATACAAATTTATACAAAAATTAAATTTACAGAACTTAGATATTATAATGATTATAGAAAAATTAAAATTAAAGGTTTCATGTCTATCAATTTACTACAAGCACTCAGAAAAAAATTGACTCCATGACCTGTCTATTTCGATAGTAGTCAGCTAAAATAAACATTTACTAAAACATGTACAAACAGATCTGATCGAATAATTTGGCCGGCTATTTTTAAACGGCATAAAACACACGCAAAACCGCTAACATCGCCCACCTCTTCATATCAGGATATTAGAATTCCTCTTCGCTTTGAAAATATGTTCTAAATTACAACAGTTGAATTAGTTGACCGAGCGTTTCTGGAACTTTCTCTCTTACCGTCGTTAATTATTCGCCGAAAGAATGTGGATAAAGCCACGAAAGTAACATTAAACGATCAATTCGGTACTTTTACTTATAGCTATTGTTGTAAATAAATTTGCCGTAAACAGATTCAATGCATCATTTTTCTGTGACTCTTAAGAATTAAACATAATAAGCCTACTCGTTTGCTACTGCCATGCCGTATGCGTACACTTTCCTTATGAACAGTTCATGTTCCTGGTCGATTAAAATTGTGATTCTTTTAAATGGTTATTATGAGGTAATTTTTAAAAACATTTAAATAATGCTTCATGGACATAGGAGCATCTGGACATCGCAACACTAGGTCACTTAATATAACCCTTAAATTATATAACGTGAAGTATATTATGTTAATAATATTTATAATTATAACCACGTAGTACGGAAACAGAACAAAAAAAGTTCCAAATATTCATAAAAATAGGTACATATTAAGTAATGACAGAACATAAACTACATGAAAGGGTTTCATTCGTTTCACCGAGTTGTAGCGAGCGAATTTTAAAAGCCTTTAAGCATTGCTTCTAGAAAATACGGTTTATTTTATATTGGAAAGGGCATGTAGTCACTCGAATTTCTGTTACAAAGAATTTAAAGGAATAAAATTTTATAAATATAAAACGGGGACGAATTCAGCTTTGTTGTTAGATAATAGTTTTGTGATAATATTATATTTTAAAACATAGACCATTGACTTATACGGTTGTAGTCTTTGATATAACACTGTGGAATAGATTTAAATACATATTTAGGATTTATTGTAGCAATGTTTCACATAGTTAATGCATTTTTATACTAATAACCATACAGGAGATATGATAGATACAATGAAATTTAACTAGAATAAAACGTAAATGTACTTAGCTTCCTTCGCCTGCCCCTATGTACGTATGTATGCTGAGATATTTTAAACTACACCCCGTGACCACGCTCGCTGTAAAGTGTTCGAAACGTCGGGTTAATAATATAATGAATAAATCGCGTTCAAAACTTTTTAATTTCTAAACTACTCAACAACGGATTTTAATGGGGCTTTTTATAGATAGAGTGATTCAAGAGGAAGGATTATATGTAAAATAACATCTATTAAACTACTCCGAATTTAACGCATGCGAAGCCGCCGGCAAATACTAGTAATACAATAATCCATTAAATAAAAATATTAAATTTAAACGTATAATTATAATGTATTTTTTATGAAGAGGTACTAACTACCTACACTGATGTCTTGTACCTACAAAATGGCTGAAATCTAAATTGAATTTCTTAAAAATATTGTTCTGGAGAGCTAAGTCGTAGCAATTAATATTTATTTTGAGTTCTTTTATCGTATGGATCCATTAACTAGATAAAGAAGAATGATAACTATATGTAAATATTAAACCTAAATTAATTATGATGCTTCATTGTACAACAAAATAACAAGTAGATAATACGTTGTATAAAATAATTAGACATTTTGTTCCTTGTGGCTTTATTCTTACACAAAAAACTCTACAAGGTAGGCAAACTGGTAGGGAATAAAATGTCAGAAGTTTAAGGGATGCCAGCAAAGAAAAATATATCAAAAATAGCTATATTGCACAATTGTACGTAATACATATTAAAATTAACTCATATGATTAATTATAAATGTTTTAAAATTTGAATGGATAATATCGTTAGAATAATTTTACTCTACATTTAATATAGATTTCCTTACTTGGATTTTGACTTTGTGTTTAATAATAACGTTCCATATTATAAATAGTTCGAGCTAAAATAGTATTATAATATTGTCCATATTTCGAGCTTCGTATTCTTTTAGGCTATTATTATCTACCTACATATACTAAAAATCAATCTCCAAATGTGTTGCTAAGCGTAACTCAATAACGGGTCGATGAATTCGGTAAAATTTTTACACGTTTTTGTTAAGGAAGGTCCTCATGGAAAGATAAAACATACCACGGGTGATCCAGGTGAGCCAGGGCACACCGCAAGTAATTCCAATATGTTCTTTCCCAAACTCTTTCAAAAGGCTGCACCGATTCTTATAAAATGTTGTGTGCATATACTAATATCGTGAAATTACTTAACAGATAAGGATTTTTGTGTTGTATTTAAAAGAATACGATATAATATTTAGTAGAAATCCTTATATTACTTTCATAAGCATACGTAATACAGTAGCAATTACGGTTATAACTGTAGTATGAAAAACATTTAAATAAAAACAATTATCCACTTTCTTCCGAACACGTTAATTTAATTGGAACAAGAGATTTTCCACTATTGAGATTAACGTTATTCATTTATCTGTAAAATAACGCTTAAATAAATCCAATTATATCGCGTTTCAGTTAAATCTTCTATCTGTAAATCTTGATTCGTTTGTAATAAAATGCTTAACCACCGCTTTTTTTTTTTTGTCCATTTATAAGTAAACTGAACCGAAACCGCGCTTTCATCAACTGATACGAACCTATGTCAGATAACCTATACATTATTCTGTATCATTATCTATACTAATATTATAAAGTTGAAGAGTTTGTTTGTTTGTTTATTTGAACACACTAATCTCAGAAACTACTGGTCCTATTTGAATAATTCTTTCAGTGTTAGATAGCCCATTATTGAGGAAGGCTATAAGCTATATATGTGCCACGGGCGAAGCCGGGGCGGACCGCTAGTCTTATATATATATGATCGGTATTATTCTTCATGAAATTTGTGACTTTGTCTTTCAACGTGAATATCAAATGAAAAATCTTGAACACAATAAATCTAAAAAGTTCGTAATTATAGTTCTTCTTGACAAGATTGAGAACTTAATTTTTAAATAACATTTAAAATTTTAGACCCAATTTCGACTTATCAAACTAGCGGAAACTGTAACATCTAGTTTGAACTCTCATAAATTATAATATTAGATACTAGAGCAATTTTAACCGAATTTAATTAATGGCGTGAAAATGCTTTTATATTATTTTCTTGTGTTTGATTTTACGCGAGTATTATACATTTAGAAATTAAAAACTTTTTAACGGATTTTAAACGCGATTTAAATATAATAATAATAATAGCTTTTATATTATTTAATTTGGGTACTTGATTATATTTGTATTTGGGTGACTTGTTTCTAAATCTAATCAATTCATCGATTATAAATAGATTTCTATTCGGTATATAATATATTATATCTCTCTATGTATATAAAATTATCGTGTCACAATGTTAGTTACTCCTCTAAAACGGTTGGGCCCATTCACATGAAATTCTATGTGCAGACCGAATCGCCTAACATCTATGCCTATGTAAATAATTAGCGTAAGATTTGTGCACAGCATTTGCTGGGTCAGCTAGCATATTGTGAATAAATAAGCAAACTAAAGAATCCACGCAAATGGCAACACTGAAAGCAAAAACTGTCAAACTTAAGTGCGCATTTGAGACAAAACTTCCACAAAGGAAAACTGAAGCAAAGTTCTCGAAATTATAGTGACACGTTTTGTATTTCCCCCACTTTACAACAAATTTTAGCTTCAAAACAACTCCAACAAGTTTAAAGGCTTAACTTTGTATTTTCCGAGTTAATCTATTAAATGGCATCATGCATTCAATAAAAAATGCGCTACACATCTCATCGAAGTTTCATTATCTATATAGATAGGCTTTTTAATTAACAGCAATTACTCTTATTAAACTACGTACATATTTTTAAATAATATATAGACCAAGATAAACTATAAACCATTTGTAATAAATATAATAAATAACAAATTACAATCGTCGTTGATTCACCATATTCAAAATTGAACATACAATACTTTTGAATAGATTTCGAGTATCTTAAAATGTAGCCTACATCTCAGATTTAAATCTGTCTTGCATATTATCTTCATGCTGATGACACTAACCAGCTTGACCTCCTAATATACGCTTATACGAAGTTATTAGATGGTAATCAAGTGATCTTGTAATATTGAAAAGAATTATGTAGATGGGAATATTAAATCTACTGAAGTGTAGTAATTAATTCAACTTCGTGTATTTTATTATAAACTTAAGGGGCGCTTATTTTTGTTTAATTCTTTTCATTCATTCTTATACAATAAGAACCTGTGTATGTTTAAATATCAACCTAAACTTAAAACGCTTATTTAGAAGAGAAATATAATAGAAGCTAGAGCTCTTTTCAAATAAATATTTATATGCTTAATAATGAAGACAAATGAATAGTATTTTTACTTTTATTTCAAACAAAACTAAAGGTAGTCTTTACCTTTAACGTGATAAATATAATAAAATCTTATCGTAGTTTAATAAAGTATGTTACAATTAACGATGTACCCGACTTATTAACAATTCTGAATACAAGCTAACAAATAACACTGGGCACTTCACTAATAACGTTTAAAAACACATAAAAAACTATTATTCAGAAACGACTGCGCGCGCGTATGGCGTAGTGTACGTGCGTTACAGGGAAATACTGAGATCATACTGAATGCTCCCAGTCGGAGGCTGTAGGGCGGGCGGATGCTTGATCGCTCCCATTGATAGCAAAATGGGATATAGGAAATACCTATGTCTATTCGTGTTTTGTATACGTACTTGGCTTTACTTAATGTGAGCACTGTGTACGGCGTGATACTAAAAGAGTGTTATTACTTTTTTACAATGAATAAACCAATATCCAGGGATATTTCATGCATTATAAGCTCTACTAATATTAAAAATACGAAAGTAATTCAGTCTATCTGTCTGTCTATTCTTCATACCTAAAACACTGAACCGATTTTGTTGTAATTTAGTGCAGAGTTAGTTAGTTAGTTAGGTAGTTAGTTTAAAACCTGAGGATGATCATTGGAAGTTTTATTCCGTATATAAATACGAGAATGAGAATTATGCGATGAAAACGCCAGACTGCCAGTTTTTTCCGAAAGCTAGTGGATATTAGAAATAGAATTGATTTCGATCCCTCAGGAACTAGTCAGGGTCACTGACCGCAATGTTACGACTTGGTAAGTATTTAATAACCTCAAAATGGTATTTTCGAAAGCTTTTCCAGAGGTCGGCCAAATTGAAGTAAGTACTTAGTTATAAATCCGCATTAAATTGTAATTGTATTAATACAGCCTATGCTTTTAGATGATAATTGACAAAAGAATTATCGAGGGTCAATAAATCTGCTTTTTCGTTATATTTTAATATGTATCTTACTGAATACAGGACTTTACTGCTGGAGAATAAGATTGGTTATAATCACATAATCAAATTAAAAGCTTTATACCATAATACTAGTAAAGTATTTTGTTATCTGTTATAATACATAAGTCACCATAAACATATATATATATATATATATATATATATATATATATATATATATATATATATATATATATATATATATATATACAGATTAAATAACACTATAGTACATATACAGAAAATCAACGAAACCTTATGTTAATTTGTTTTAGTAAGCGGAACTTTTGAGGGACATATCTTGAAAGCAATGTCCCATAATCCCATCCTTTTGGGGATTACGTATTCTGTCTTTTAACTCCTAAGTACATCGCATACTAATTGTTTCAGATGCTTTTAATACGACATACCTACCGACTACGATATGTACAAGTAAAAGAGAAATTATTTCAGTTGCTATATAGAAATCATTTTAGTTGCTATATATATATATGTTTGTTATTTTTCACACAAAAACTAATGCACCGATTTAAAAAATTATTTAAACGCTGTATCTTAAATGAGTGACATGTGCTATAATATTTGTACCACAGGTGAATCTGGGGCAGCCCGATGGAAACTTCCATGAAACATATGATTTGGACACAGAGAGCTATTCTGACTGTTTTTGATGTATTTTGAATATGGAAGTTGAGCATGCTTCGGCACGAATTGGGCCAGCATTCATCGGGGAAGGTACCGTACCCCAATAGAAGATCGGGGTGAAATGGTAGCATGCTACTGAGGTGAGGGGGAGAGCCGGAGGCCGTTTACCTTTTCCATACCCTTCCCAGTGCATTCCTTTATTCCCATCGTCAATCCTTTCCCTTTACTATTTAATTACTATTACTAATTCTTATCCTTTACTCCTTATCGGGCGAACCACCAGCTCAGTATCACGGTATGTCCATTATATTATATAGGTATATTATCTTTGATATGACATAAAAAAATGTTGATGATGTAAAATTAAAAACGAAAATTTTATGAGCCGTCGTTTAGTATAGTAGATTTTTTCCTAAAGGTACAGACACACTACAGACAACACAGACATAGACAATATAATTAATAGAAATATATAAATTTACACCTAATTATATCAAAAAGGATAAAATAATGTACGTCTTTTATCATATGAGATGTATTCTGAAATTCTAAAATTTCAACTACCATTTATACCCTTATGTCCCAATCTCGTAATTAGCCGAGTCATGTAAATAACTTTCGTGGAATGTATAGAACAGTTTCTTCTTTCCTTATCTACTTACAAGTACCAAATGACGATGTTAGACGTAATTAGACAACATCTTTTTTCATTATCAGTACGAATCTTTTTTTTTACTTTGATGAAATTTGATATATAGACAGGAAGGAATTTTATGTTTAATCCATTTTAATTGACAAAATGATACAATTTAATGAAAAAATTAATCATGTCTCTATATAACATTATGATATAAAATTTATTCGTAGATCTATGATCCAAAATAAATCATAGTGTAATATCCGCCTTTGAAAATGAAAAAACTACAGCGAATATATACAGTATGTATAATACAGTAGGTATTTTATTATCTCAATTTAAAATATTGTCAACAAAACGCAAATAAGACGAAATATTGTTTAAGTGGTCTAAAGATTTTATCCGCAATAGTTCCGTGTATCCCGAGCAATTCCGGATAATCCGGGATGAAGCGGTCGAGACCGATTTCGAGTTTCCATTAGATAAACCTATTGCAATTTTATGTATACATTTAATTATATTATTATATTACTTTTCTTGGAACCCATACTTTACTATCTGTACTGATTGTTACGGTTTGCCCAGGGCTGTATCTTATATATAAAATTCTCGTGTCACAATGTTAGTCTCTATACTCCTCCGAAACGGCTTGACCGATTCCTCTGAAATTTGGTAAGCATATTGTGTAGGTCTGAGAATCGGCTAACATCTATTTTTCATATCACTAAACGATAAGAGTAAGGCAGAACAGCGTTTGCCGGGTGCAGCTAGTCTTTATATAGAACAAACGTGAGCAGTCTGCGAAGGTTACTATCAACACATTAAAACTCTAAAGCTCTCTGCGTGTTAGATCTGACCTCACGTAAGATTTCCAAAAGACTGGATGTCTCCTTCTGGTAGTACCCGAATACTCGGGTACTACCAGAAGGAGTAGATCGTAGATCTATGATCCAAAATAAATCATAGTGTAATATCCGTATCATAGTAGTAATATCCGCCTTTGAAAATGAAAAACCTACAGCGAATATATACAGTATGTATAATACAGTAGGTATTTTACTATCTCAATTTAAAATATTGTCAACAAAACGCCCAACCCATGATACTATGGGATTGAGGCGAATTTATATAACACATTTATTATATAACACATTATTATATTTAAAATTGATATTTTTATAAACCATTGACAAAAAAGAGGACATAAAAAATTAATTATTCTGATAAAAACGGAGATTTTAAAATTAGATAAATATGTATACCTACATATTTATCGTAATACATAAATGTACCCATTTATGTCAGTATTTTTAGCTGTTCTGAAGTCTGCAATCGTTACTAATTTTGTTATGTTTACCGTTTATTAAACAGTGTCTTTTTCAACCGACTTCGAAAAAATTAGGCTATCAATTCGACTGTATTTTTATGAGGTAACCTACCTTGTGGTCACATTTAAATTAAGTCTAATTCTAAGAATTTGACGGCGGTTTAGTTATTGTTAAAAATATTTATGTGATCTACAGTTACTTCACTTAAATATAAAAAATCTAAAATACGTACTTAAACACAAACTAATTCAGAAAATCGACAAACTAATACAACGAGTACATATTCCGTCACACGTGTGAAACGTTCGGATCAACACGCGCGTTAATTATATAATTACACCAAATGACACTCAACATTACACTAGCAAATTGTACTAATAACCGTGCAAGGCTTAATTTATCACGTGTCCTCATTAATTGTTCATCTCACGGATAGTAATTCAATATCGAAAGCTATGGGATGGATTAATAGCTTCACCTGTGTCGAGACTTGCGAGAAAGGTAACTACGTATAATTATAGGTACATTTTTGCTATAAAGGAGACTACAGGAGTTAATATCACGCACGCACACATTTCCAACACTCTTTAACGAAACATCGGGCTCGTTCGGCTCTATCTGTACACAGGTCCACACGCACACATACACATTGCACACGTACGTATTATGCTCAGCAATAAGAATTCGCGATTAACTAAAAATTTAATAATCGTAATCGAAAAATAAATCACTATTAAATTTCTATGTCGATTGAAGAATCATTTGGTAGAAATATATACAATTTCTACTATTACTACAGTTACTATGAATGTTGAGACTTATTTTAATATTTTTTTTGTATCGCAACAAATTTGTAGCATCATGTATACAACACTTGAAGACGGCTCTACGTTAAAATGTATGTAATTATGCATAACATGAGAAAACTTAGCATAAAAACCGTAATAAATTAATGATGCAGAAAATATTTTTTTATACAAACAATTTTTTACTCGCTAATCGAGACAGACTCATATATCACATTCATCATCATATTTGTTTTACCATATAGGTATACACTGAATTTCTAATCACAAATCGAAAAAAGGACTGAGGTACCGCGTACGTGCATTTCTGTATTTTATCAATTTATATATAGAGCTCATTTTCCAGTTTCCACACATTTAAAAATCATATTTCACCTTGTTTCGTCACTTGTTAGTATAAAATTTACACAGCGCTTTAGTATGAAGATGGAAATTTAAATTTCAAATCGCACGCTTCATAACCTAAGTGTGAAAAATTTCTCAAGGTGAATATAAATTTTTCTGCACATCAGCGCTTTTGACAAGTGCCAGGGAATTTGTAAGCAAATAACCTCATTTCAGATAGCTCTAATATCAAAATACAGATTATAAACGCGATACACAGCGGGTATGTAGTTCTCGTAGAATTCGTTAGCTTGTAGAAATTTTAGGCAGAAATATACAGTTTGTTAACTTGCCATTTCGTTGATATCGTATTAACGTATCGCATTTTTGTAATGGTTGTTTAAAGTTTAAAGCTTTAGAAAAATATGTTCTAATAGACGCCCGTCCCGGCTCCGGCCGGATCTCATGATTCCTGTTTTATTCCAAGGAAGCATTTAATCGTCACCTCATATCCTTTCGGTATACCAAATTTCATATTCAGCGTAATTGACGGACAAACATACCAATAAACAAAGTTTCATTGATATTCTACAAGTTTGCTTATTGCTGCTATACTGTATATACTGCATTATTTTCTAATGCTTTCTGTGACGGATTAGTTAAAACTAGGATAGAAACAAAAAAGAAAAAAGAAGAAAAATTTCGAAAGAATAGAAAAAATTCGATCACGAGTCGAAATTTAAACCCGCGTCTTTTTGCCAAACTGTAGCATCGCCTAGCTTCTCGGCCTCTCGTGATCCCACCTCAGTAATCAAATTTCTTCTACTCTTTCGGTTTCATGGGCATGGCTGAGGGACCGAAAATTTCTCATTCATAAAGCATTTCAATGCTATAAAACTAAAAAATAAAATTACATTATATCTTATTTCCAAATATTTAAAAAAAAAATCTTTTACCACACTCACCTATTTCCTTGTTTATATTTTATGCACGTATCAACATCAGCTTAAAACAGATATGGTCCCCAAGATTTCCCCATGCTAAATCAGCAACTGTTATACCATTTTACTTATCTTCAAAAGATGTTATCATTTTTAAGGATGAAAACAATCGAGTACTTTTAGAGCAAAATAAACCTAACTCATTGGATAATGTTTGAATAATTTTATTATTTAGGTCAAAACAAACAAAGCTCTGGTAGGCGCCATCTTATTGTTCGATGGTACCGAGTAAATCAAATGAATCAAAATCACTATCAAATTGAATACAAAATTAAGATTGAATCAATTTCGATAGCAAGACTCCTAGACAGGGGAATCCCTGTGGTTATATTATTATGGACACTCACGTAATGAAGAATTGTTTCCTATTGCTTTCTCCAAAGTTGATGTTCATTATCATCATTTTAATTATCAACTTTGTCTCCAAATTAACTAATAATGTTTGCTAAATACGATTGATATAAACAGCAATGAAGCAAAATGAATCAGCAAACCTGAAGGTACAAAATGATACAATAGTTATTATGACTATAATCATTATTAAGCAACGCAGAAATTGTAAAAACTGAGCGTCGAGGATTTAATAATACCAAAGGACGCTCTAATGTTTGTCCCTTTGTATAAAACGCTAGGAGAAAATTTCTAGTTACGCTAAATATCTTCAGTGAATACAAGTCTTTTGTAGAATCAGAACAGAACAGAAAGAAATGTAATTTAAATTACAAGAATCTTTCTTATTACTTAGAATGTAGATATTATTATGCAAATTTTATGTCTCTACGTCTATATTTTTGTCTCATTTCTAATATTCATACCTTACTATTACAACATATCTACATAATAAGCACATATATGACAGAATTAAAAGAAAACATTGTCTATGATGGATTATTGTATAATGGCCGCTATTTAATCCATAGGAACTAAAGCCATCAATAATCCCTCAGAGAGTTTACCGTCGTACAAGAGTCTAACAACATTATATGACTAAGCCTTTATATTTCACTTGTCGTTAGCCCCGGCTTCACCCGAATTTTCCCGACATAAAAAATGATAAAACAGTGGCTTAACGCGGACTTTGGCCACCTGGAGCCGATTGGAAATATGGCACTTTTTAAGGTTCTATATCTAAACGTCTGTCCGTCTGTTCTTCTATCATCTGTATCTCAAACATTATGCGCGTTATTTCGAATACCTAAATCAAATACAATGTTCCAACTGCTGGTACGCAGGCCTCCTAAGAGGGTTCAGGCCATAATCCACCACGCTGGCCAACTGCGGGTTGGCGGTATTAGTATAGTATTAAAACATTATCTTCGATATAGGCTAATTTTCAACAGTAGAAAGTACCTAAAGAAAGAAAGCAGGACAGCCTATATAAATGATCTGATAAATAAAATTAAAATTGTATTCCTATCACGGCTAAAACTTCAGAATTTTTCAAGCATTCCAGGGAGAATCTAAGAAGTTTAACACGTCATCATTTACTATTACACACCCATTACACACAGTTTAGCGTATAAATTTTAAAATACCCTGGAAAGTTGCTCACTTATACTAATAAAAGGCATAAGTACATTATTATACAAATTAAGTATAATTATAACATTTTAAACAGGTTATTCGATTGCGATTTGACTCGATTTTTTATATAGTAGCATGCTACTGTGTTTCATACAGTGGAGGAGCCGGAGGTCGGTATCTTTTTCATCACCTTTCCCGGTCTATTCTCTTACTCTTTACTGCCGTCATCAATCCTTTCCTCATCCCTTACCCCTAAAATCGGACAACGAATTAACAGCGGCCCTAACTCTACAAATATTCATGGGCTGTAGTGATCGCTAACCATCAGGCGAACCACTAGCTCAGTTGCCCGCTCTACCAATTATAAAAAGTACCATACCCATTAGGCCATTATAACTATATTTAAATTCGAATAATTATTTTGAACCAAAAACTGTAACACCTTCAAATTGTTAGAGCTAGACCATAATGACCACACGGGAGATTTTTTAATTTACTCGTTCCTAGTTACTTATTAAAAAATAATCTATTTTAATAGTCATTTTAATGGCTGTAAATGTTTATGTAACGTTATTCTGCCTATGAACAAAACATAAAAATACCGCCATATAATACTAAAAACGCATAAAATGTATTTTATGTTATTTTTCATTATTCAATTTTGTTTATATCAAACCTGAATAACATAACCTACGCAGAATCGTAAAACAACACGTAAAATCATCACGGCGTCTTCGAATTTATAATCTGAGCCCCTATCGATCGAGCCTGCGATAGAAAAAGATGGGCAAGCTTCCTTGTAACGAGAAAGACAAGGACAGTTGCTCGTCCCAAAGGATATAAGGTCCCAAGGAAGGTTTCTATAGCTAATTTGAAGGTTCTATATATTTATGTCGTATATGCTTACAGGCTAATCGATGAGTAGCTAAGATATTTTCATAATTATTATAGATATATATGTGGATTTTGGAATCGCTTCTGTTATAAATTTTATGAATTATTTTCAATACAATTCGTTAATTATTATAGCGATTGGGCTAATCATAACTTGTAGTAGTTAGTGATAGCGTAATTAAAACAATAACGAAAATTACTTAGACATGCATTACGTATTTAATTTTATTTACATCCTGATTTGTTGCTTACTGCTATGAATTGTATGGGAGAAATTAAATAAATATGTTTCATTTCTAAATACGCTTAGGTATTTGTATAAAGGATATTTTTCACAAAATTATTGATTGATTAGGTTCCCATTGGTATAAAGTTTAATTCGTTAGATACAAATAAGGGAATGGATGAAAAAATATGAATTGTCGGCCATATTCAATACTATTACAAAATCAAAAATGTAGATGTGGTCTGGCGTGATCACTTTACCAGATACCTCATATGAGGAGGGAACTAAAAGCTAGTAAGCTAATGTGTTATGACTTTTTATATTCTGATAAGACATTTTGATATTTATATAAGAGGTACTCTACAGCTAGGTGTTCTCAAATATTATACACGCATAAAGCCTCCTGAACACGTCGTTATTTTCTATGGCTTATTTCCAAGAACATTTTATATAATGGTATCAGTAATATGACTGCGCAGACACTTTTGAAAAGTAAAAAATAAACTAAACGTAACAATTGCTCAAGTTCCAGTTTTAGTATAAATCAAAAGTCGACATTTCCTTTATTTAACTTGTTTAAATTAAGGTAAATACCTTATTAATTCACTTTTTTTAATTAAATTAATTAAGATATTTAAAGAATGAATTAATTCTTAACTTCGCTTCTCCTAAGAATTTATAAAAAATGTGTTGGTCTCTTTGTAACTTTTTTTTTTTTTTTTGAGAACACTGAATCGCTTCCGATTCTTGAAAAATGAACTTATACGTCAACATTTTAATACAAATGACTTACCGCTTGTGACTTGAAGGGTAGTAGCGAGAAGACATAGCAGCGACAGCGATAGGCATCCGAGCGAGTTGAGCCAATGTGCCGCGGCCATACTGTATCCTGAGAACAAATTATTTTTAAATTTATAATAATTATAATTAAAAACGGTTTTACACCAACAACATGAATTATTAACTATCAATTTTTACATTATATAACATCTCACTTAAATTTATAAATAATATATATGACACAATTACAATTAAATACATTACATAATTACAATTAATGACATTCAGATACAAGTAACAAATAACAAAAAAAGTCGGTCTTTTAGAAAACATCATTCTACTACCAACGCGAATAATAAATCAGTTAACTTCATAAGGGACATCTAGCGGCAACTTAAAGAACTAATTTAATCAATATTTTAGTTTAAGCGCCATCTGTAATTCTTTTATACGTACTAAATTTGTTGCTAGATGGCGCTGTTATAAGAAATCGAGATATTGCCTAGAGCTTTGGTTATTTGCTTGATTTTATATTTACGCAACCAAAGGACGTTCTCCCAATTTGAAATTAATTCATTAATTATATTATATGAAAGTGGCAAATGAAACAAACACTGCAGAAGGCAAGAAAAGAGAGGGAAAAACACGCTGAATCTCCGTCGATATAGACTGATAATATAATATTGTTATCAATATTTGTAACACTCACCATATCGTCAGCATGTGTAGTCGTGGCGCGGCCGTGCACTGTCAATCGCAGATCACCTGGAAATATATTTTGTGGTTAGTCTATTAGTTGGTAAAAAAGACGACATAAAACTAAAATGCATTTATCAAAAATATTCTAGGCTCTTATAGAAACTGAAACAAAGATTTTTTCGATCCTTTCTTTCCAAGCAACCCCTGTAGATATTATTTCACATTAGAGCAAGGGAGGATAACATCTAGCTTATCTTATATATAATTCATGGATTCACCCACGTAAATGGTATTTTCCTTGAAATCCCTCGGAATATAAATAGGATAAGCTATTCCTTATCTGCCTTATGTATAAATGTTCCATCAAAATTGATCCAGCCGATTAGCTGGAACAAACAGGCAGATAGACAAAAATTGTAAAAAAGTATTGTACCGTATAGACAGTGTACTATTTAGTTTAAAGCGGTAATTTTAATATGCAGACAAGATAATTTTTTTTATTGGTAAAATTATTTATTTTAAATCTAAACACAATTTATTTTACCGTCAAAATAATTGATTCTCATCCGATAAAGAATTTTACTCTAGAGCATTAAATGTCTTAAGATTTTAAACATTATGTTTATCGTCGATGAAAAAATCTTCTATATACAGGCTGCATATGGGAGACTTTTTTCGTTGAAGTTGTAAGAAACTCACAAAATTCCAGCTCCGTAAAAACAAGGAAACCGTAGAACAAAATGCTGGGAAAATACACGGTGATTCGACGGATTCGACAAATATCTGACAGAATTTATCAGTTCATTGATTTGTAAATATTACGTAGCTCTTGCTACGAGGCTACGACGCTACGACAATACATGTTCGCTTATAGAATGTGAAAAAAGCGCTTTTGTCTTGAATTTATCAACAAAGTCAGACTTTGCCAAGGTCAACATTTTTCTTTAACATACATTTTTTGTAGTACTTTTTATTAGATAATAAAAACTATGTCAACTACAAACACCTTGAACTAATAGATTAAAACTGCATAAGTGCATACATAAACAGCGTTACTTAATTTATGTATTAGTAAATAGAATATTCAGTAAAACCAAACCTTGGCCTGATAATTGATACGAAGAATCGCCATTATATTAAATACAGTTATAATTAATAAAAAAAAAATTATCAAATAGTGACTGTTTATTGGCGTAGCGTATTAAGGTATTGTTTTTAATATTTTTGTCAATATTTTAAATTAATTATAGTATACGGCTAAAGAATATATTTGTTTAGAATTCAAAATTCACATTTCAAATGTAGAATTCCAATTTCGTTCATTATATTTTGATACTAGTAAACCTGAAATAACGCGTTCCATAAACTTTACTTCCATAGCATTACAGCTCGATACAATAATGAATGTAAAATTAGATGTAGAATTAGGTAGAAGAAAATGTTGTATTTATATATTTGAAGAAGATCAATGGCAAGGCACAATTGAATTCACTTGACACAAATTTTTAAAATTGAAATGGCCTTAAAAGAAGGCCGCAATCGATACGTATTAGATCGTGAGATGTATTCCCTTAGGCACATTATACACTAAAGAATAGAATGAATTCAAATACTGAGGTCGATTTATAAGTAGACTAGTTGTTGACTAGAGACTAAATGTCATTGCTAGGTAGATTCAGTTCCCTTTGTAGGTAGGTAGTAGGTAATAAATATATTACACTAAATATACATACAATATATTATATATCACAGTTAATGTGGTCTTGATATCTATCTAAATATCACACTGAGGTTTAATATAGTATTTTTATTCATAATATCTAGGTCAAGAAATTTATGTGTTTGATGATGATACTTTTTTTACACTAAGATATCCTTGCATATTTATTGTTTTAAAAAAATTAACTCATTTGTTAGCCCTTTTTAGGCGCTGCTTTTTCATCGAATGCAACCTTTTATTACCATAAATATATTATTCAAATTGAAATGGTTAAACGCAAGCGAACAGACCAAATCGTGTCCCAAAGTGCCTCGCAGTAAGATACTCGACTCTACTAGGAATCGAGCAATAATTTAGACAATTTACTGCAAGAAAACAGGTCATCGCCACCTACATGGATTTTATTGATTTTTACCCCCACTTTTTTTTTTAGAGAGAGTAGAATTAAATTGCATGTAGCTTAGCATACACGACAATATATTTATAAATAACTAATATGTAAAATCGCGTCACTGTTTTAACCTAACTCATCCGAAACGGCTGTACCAATTTTTATGAAATTTTGAGTGCATATTGGGTAGGTCAAGAATCGACCACCATATACTATTACTGACTTCAAAAAAGACGGATGTTATCAATTAGACACTTTTTTGTGTTTGTTACTATCAATTTACTCAGTTAAAATCACTTTACTCAGTTAAAAGTTATGAGAACTTTTAACTGAGTAAAGTGATTTTAAGATTCTTTTTTATTTGAAAGCTGGTGCCTCCCATGTAGTCCTATTTATATCCCACTTAATTTGAAGGCGATATTGTTTAAGTAAGTTTTATATTCTGTAAGTACCTTATTTTAACATCGAGTCAGCTCAAAGATGATTAATGTCAATCACGTATAATGTTATACAACAGACCGCCAACGATTCAAGTACAGCGTAGATATCCTCTTAGGAAAAGGTTCATTAAATTTCAATCTCCAATATATAACAACAAAGCCCTTAATATATTGCTCTGTGTGTACACACACACAGGTACATACACTCGTACATACGAGTAATACTTTCAAGATTAAAGAAACCAAGTTCTCAAGAAATTTATATTATCTAATTGTACTTTCATTAAACTTTTTCAAATAAGAATATTTATTTACAAAATTTACTGTTTATTTCACTTATGGAAACTTCCATTTTTCAATATTAATAAGTTTATAAACACTAAGATAATACCTCATACTTTATATACGTCTTGTTACAATCACAAGTAGTTGAAGTATCACCATATACTCTATAGGTACTCAAAAATACCAGAGAAATGCCAGCAACATACGAGTTAAACCATAAAATAAAATTTTGACAAATTTGACCGAAAAACATTTTGTACTATTAAAATGAAAATTAGGCTTGGCACATATAAAGATACGTGTGTGATATATCTTCTCTAATATCATTTAAGTATATAATAAAAAAAATATTATGTTTAATTTATTTTTCATTCTTTTGACAGGCACTACATCAAGGGGCTACTAAAAATCAGCGGTAAGCATCAAGATGGATAGTTATCCTTTTTAATACCACGCTGTCTGACATTTGTCATGACTAGAGCAAATTTTAATAGGGAGGGAGGATTGATTTTTAATTTAGGAATAATACTCCCACATGGGGGGCATCAGCTTTTCAAATAAATAAAAAATCATAAAAATCCGTAAATGCAGTCGAAAGTTTTGAAACATCAAACACAAAAAGTACAGTTGAATTGAAAACCTGCTCTTTTATTTCAAGTCAGTTGATAAATAAAAAAACTTAAACGTATGTATATACAGTTTTCTAAAACATGTTACATTTAATACAGTTGCTGATAAATAGTAACTACTGCTGACACAAAGCTCAGTTAAATAACGAGTTTATTCAACTCAAAGCGTTTGATATTTCATTTACTATTTGCGGAGATGTAGACGCAAATTTGACCTTCATTAACTTTGCTACAGATCAACAGATCGACGTGATATTAGCGTATAAAATATTTGAAATTTCGAATAGAAATAAATGAAATAAAACAACCTATGTTTTGGCTTCAATATGATTATATGTTGCTTATGTTGGGAACTTAATATACTTTAATTAAAATTTTGTACGACTGCTAAAGAACGGCGAAAATACAATGTCTTGAATTTATCTTTTTATCCTGTTTAGTATCACCAAAATTAAATAATTTCCATATTTATACTCTGTATCTTATACAAGTAGCGAGACAATTTAGTTCTTTCTATCATTAAAGCGTGTTTTCGTAACTGTATATATTTACATCTCCATCAGGAATCTCTACACAAAATAGACTGGCAGAGTGACCAGCGTTCCTTTGCATGGAAGACGGTGAGACGTTGTGTTTAAATTGGAATACGCAACATGTTTCATTATGATCCAACTACATTTGGTACATTTTGTTCATTTGGTTTTTCATAGCGTTCCTAAATTGATAAGCTAACTAATGGAAACGGCTTTAATCTAATGAAAAACGCAATATCAACCTCCTTAATAAGGCTTTAATCAAACCTTATTCAGACGCAAAGTATCAGATGGAATTTCATTAGAAACTTCCGCGGGAACTCCTAACATAAATTGAATAACACCAACTTTGAGATCGCATTAGCTTTTTTAATTGACTCTCAACTAAGTGTTGTATAAGCTTATAATTTCATATACAATTTGTATGCAGACGACAGTATATCGTATTACAAACATTACAATTGGATTATATGTGACAAAAAAAAAATGTTATAAAATATTTTATAGGTATGTGAACATCTATGAACAAAGTGATCGTTGTACCTACACCTAACAACATCACTAAATAGTTACTTTTTCGGGAATTTGTAGTTGGAATTCATAGTTTATACAAAATAACACAAAAATCAAATCAGAAAACAAAATTTGTAATTCGTCTTATAACAGTAGTAATATACTATATATATATTTCCATATCTTATTCCAATTGTTTGAATATTTGTCAACAAAAAATTCAAAATATATCTAATTAAACCTCATTCATTCTTATGAATAAAGTCATGGCCCTGCATAAAAAAATTAAAAAATAAACGCAATTCCAAGCTTAAAAACCTACATACACCTCTCATCTTGAAAGTTTTACCGCCTTTTTCTTTTATAAAATCTGAACAAGCCAACTTTAATTAGGTACTCGCATGATACTTGACAGGTGAAGAAGCACCGCAACTATAAGTATAATTGCAACCTTCCTTTTTAACTTACGACTACGTTCATTTGTAAATAGAGAAAGTTGTTCGTCGTTCCAGAACGTTTCTCTTTTATGTTTGATTTGGTTTTTTTTTTTCAATTTGTAACACTAAAAGAACCAACTATCAATTGTTTTTGTTTTTAGTTATGTGTAATGTGTACCGCATACACTCAAAAAATTTTTCATTACAATCATTTTTTTTGGGTAGATAATTGTCACTTACAACCTCCTATTATCATAACATTAAGCTACTTCATACTATTCCTCCGTTTTAAGGGACAGATTCAAATTTTTGTCACGTTTTTCCTTTATTGGCCAATAGGAGGGATTTGTGTGAATTTTCCAAGAATAATAGACAACAGACGTAGACACCAGAAGGAGGCATTATTTTGAATGCGAGTAATGTATGTATTACGATGTTATATAGTGGTGCTATGAAAATGAAAATATACATTTTTACAAATGTACGTCTAAATTTGTGTCTTCCCCTTAATTCGTACTTTGATGCATATGTATGTATCTAAAATATTTTGCACATTATATTTTTTTTCCGGTCGTATATTGTAAAATTCGGGAATGTATTAATCGACTTTTACAATATAATTTAACTAATATTCCATATTTGACTATGTGTTTACAAATAGCTCAAACAAAGGCATTTAATAACAACAAGTTCTAAATGGGAAAAATGCGTTTTAACTAAAACCAATTTTAACGGGCACTTTAAAGGGACAGATTTAATTTCAACTTTTCAAGGATCGGTGAGCATACAATAACTTCATAAGTTTATCTTATTACCCTGATTAGGATCGCCAAAATTAAATAATTTTTTTTCGTATACTCTGCCAAACATCGATTTAGTAGAATCTATCACTTCATCGTTTCTTCTACTTCATTTTTTTTAGTTTTTTTTTACCACATTTATATTTTTTAAAAGAACCTTCTCCACCTGTATTTTATACTCTTTGCTTCGCCATTTAGTGAAAACTACAAAGGTATGAGCTGTCATAGATAACTTGCCATAAACACGGACAGTAAATGCGAAGGGCGCAAGTGGCTCTATTGTCTTTGCTCGGTATAGTACTGCATAGACTATAGAGTGTGGTCGCTAGGAACTTTTTCTTTCCAACAATCATACCAGTTTTCAATAGCAACATTGTGCTTTTGATGAAAATCTCTATTGATACTTTATATAATACTAGCTTTCGGTCCGGCTTTGGCCGCGTAGTGAAAGAAAATGACTGTCCTGCGGTTTTACCCGTATTGTTTATGTACCCGTGGGATATCCGAGATAAAAACAATCCTGTCGTTTCTCGACTCACAAACTATGTTTGTATCTAATTTTATCCATATCGGTTGGTTGGTTTGAACGTGAAGAAGAGACAGACAGACGGATAGACAGAGTTACTTCAACATCTATACATTAATATGGTAGGGATTAAGGATGAAATACAAAAAGCCGCAATTACGAAATAAAATTATCTGTCTCCAAATCATTTTGATGATTGAGAACCGTTTGTGCTGGAAATATAGCATGCATCAAAATACATTTATTTGCTAATGAAGGTTTTCTTAAATGTACTATTTGAAAGCAAATGTTTTTATTAGAAATGAAGAATTTTCATATTATTTAAGGAAAGACATCTAATTTTAGTTGTTTCCACAAAGCAAAAGGTTATATAACTCTATATAAAGATGACAGTATAGAGTATAAAACTTACAACTTGAAAATTCCAGTAAATTTATACCTACCATTGATGGTGAACATACGTAGAACGTGAGTCTTTTCTACATTTATATAATATCTACACTAACAAACGAACAAACAAAAAAACTTTAATGTGCACCAAATAAAAAGTAAAAAAATATAGTAACTTTAAATAAACTAACTTCATGAAGAGAAAACATATATTTTTGTATGTTAGAATTTTATGATACTATTAAACTGTTAACACTTTGTATATTTGTAACATTAATCACTCAAAATCCCGAGACCGATTTAAAAAATTCTTTCACCATTAGAAAACTGTAACTACACTAAATGATACAATACAATACAAGCTATGTATAAAATGCGCAACGCATTCAATAAAATTGAACAATGGTTCCTAGCAAAAATAAACATACGTTGCGACTTAGATCTAACCGTCGTTTTGAGGAACATCGTTTGAAAAGTAGATTAAAACAGCGAAATAGTCTCTATCTAACGTAATAGCATTCATAGTAATCTTGCATGTATGAAATCACAAACAAATGCATTGTTGTTATCACAGTACAAGTACTGTGTAGGCACAGAATTGTCTTTAAACAATCGTGAAAGTATGTACAGAAATATTGCAGCGTTATTCTTTTGTAGGAAAATAAAGATAACACAAATTCAATTCCAACATCACAACAATATATCATTTAAACAAAGTTTTATTATATAATAAGTATAAAATATAATTACTAACTGTATTAAAACTGTAATTAGCTTATTATGAATAGATTTCCAATATTAGTATAGATCAATAAGCTATCTTTTTATCTTTATTTGACGAAAGTATATTAAACAGCAATATTACATATACTTAGTCTGGCCATAAATACTGTTACACTTAATTATAAAAAAATATTACATTTGAATTTCGAATCTG
>NC_052104.1:1353999-1393875 GCF_012273895.1 Zerene cesonia
TAATAAATGTTATTTGCAGTTAACAATTTTCTTTTTTCTTTATTACAATATTTATGGCAAGACTAGGTATACATATTACGCTACGCCGAAGCTACACCGAAACTCGTAGCGTCGAAAAATGTCAATCATGGTACTATATAATGTTTCTATAGAGAATACATACCCAATGGCTTAGGCGTTGTATTAATATTTTATCAGCTATAAATAACCTATCTATTTATAACCTTTAAATAGATTCAAAAAATGAACGTACCCAGCTAAATCATTTATGAATAACACACTGCTACGTTCGGAAAAGCAATTAAATTTATTGTAAAGGGCACCCCAATAAATGTAACGGCGCGCTTTCCAATAACCTAAATAACATAATATGTCCAATATCAAACTATTTCCACTATTTTCCACTTATAAACAGATCCAAGCACCGTTCACTGAGTTTATTTTTGACCGGCTATTCCATTAGCATTTATATGAAACTTTCGAGTTTCGAGATGGTGTAATTCCCACTGTATCAGTTGAAGATATATGGGATTATTTTGGCCAAAGTTTGCTTCGTAAAGTCTGCGTAGATATGAATTGCTTTCTTTATATCAATCAATTAAACCGTTTATTTATGTAACAATGAACATTGAAAATCTCATATTTTAAATGAATATGCTTAAACTACAAATTAGTCCGAATGTTGGTGGGTTGTTAAGCTACAATATAGATTGGGTACCTGAGCCAACAGCGTTTAATAATTAAAAATAATTAACTTGAGCTTAAATTTTAAATAATAAAGGAATAAAATATAATGTAAGTGAATGTAAGCCATCCATTTATAAATACATGCTCTATAATTTTATACCTAAGCCCTCATCGCGGTTTCACCCTACTTGACACAGAATAAACATAAAAATAAAAAATTTCCTTTATCACTTACTACCATTTCCCGCGGCTTTGCACCCGTTAATTTTGAATTCGTTTAATATTAAACATATAAACCTTCCCTTTGAATCACTCGTTCTGATAAAAAAACTCATCAAAATCCGTTAAGTAGTTTTAAAGATTTAAGCATACATAGGGACTTAAAGCGAATTTGTTTTATACTATGCATCACTTATGACTAATGTAGGTAGTTTTATTCTGGCGAGAGAATTCTTGTAGGATTTTGAGATTTTCAATGTTTCGTCGAATACTTTCTAGAGTGTGATCAAACCTTCATGGTGATAAACAGTGCAGAAAAACTCCACACTACCTCCCATCGTCGTACTTCTCAGTTACGACTCTATAAATTATCCTTTACGTTTACCTTTTCGCTTGATATTTCTTCTGTACTTATACAGTGTCATAAATAAAGATAAAGAAGGGTACGAGAAAATAAAACGAGGTTTTCTGTTCCGACGTGACAAGTACCTATATATAATATTTAACATAAAGTTCGAAGATCTCAGAGAGGTATACTTGGTATACAAGATGAGTTTTTTTATATTATATTCTAGATACATCCTCGTTTGTATCATTTCAGGAAACCACGGACCGCCATCTTTAGCCATATTCAGCCATATCTTTAACCATATTATAAAATTTAATATATATATGAAAATCCAGTGTCATGATGTATGTTCTCAATGAATTCTTCACCAACTCAACCGATTTTCATGAAATTTGACATTTTATATGTAATTTGGTCCAACTTAAGATATAGGATAGTTTTTATTTCGATTAATTATCCCAATATTAACATATTTTTTCAATTACTCAGCCACAGCAACGCGTGGTCGGGTATGCTAGTAAAATATATGTAACTGCTTTATATTTTATAGCATTGAAATCAGTGCTATTGATTTTTTTTATTCATAATAGGAAAGCGCTTATTCTAAATACCAACGTAGTGAATTTTATGAATGATAGTAAGTACTCCTTTATACAAACTATTATTGCTTATAGATTATAAAATCTAGAGTTATGCATTTCACGTAATATCTTGGGTATAGAGATAGGGTACTGTTATTGAGCTTCAGTACGTTATTAACTATAAATAAATATTGATGTGCTATCTCGCTTACCTTTGCATCACTTTATATACCTATTAGGTACTATATTGTAATATGTACTGCGTTCTACGTCGTATTAAGATAATATACATTGGACCTAATATTATTTACATATATTTTACTGTAAAAACTAAGAACATCTTTAATACAAGTAGGAAATTTCGAAATCATTTAACGTAGTTCAATAATTGTTTCAGGTTAGGTTTAGTGAGGTTATCATCGTATGTTCTATTTGATTGTAATATAAAAGTATCATACAACCCAACCAACCAAAAATCTTCCAAAAATATTACTGAAACAAGATTTTCATTCATGATCACTCAATCGTGTATTATTTAAACACGAATGAATTACTAATAAGATACAAATCTTAGTACGAAATAGCATCAATTAAATGAAACACTAATGTGTAAGAGAACAATCCAAAATTGATCACATGATTAAGAAATGAATTTGCACTTCGCAGGACCCCTCCTTGAATCGTCTAAGAATAACTTCGAGCATAGCAGGAGACAAGGTAATTGGATCAAATGACAAATTGCAAAATGAACTGCCGTATCCGTATCAAATGCCCCTCTCAATAAAACTTTTAAAAGTTCTTATAATGAACAATACGTAATCCGTTAAAAATCAATAGACACTCGTAGCCCGTAGATGACTCTCCATTTCCCAGTTAACTTTATATAATGATAGAGTTTGTTGACAGTGTGCTCTTATCAGGCAGAATGGCTCGATATGCCGCCGCCCTTCACCACGCCCACTACCACGGATGCTGCATGGACCACATTTCTAAATGAAACTTATTAAACTGTTTCGTGTGTGTGTTTGACACTTACCCAAGATGAAGAAGTCCCACTTTGGGCGCCATTTATCGCGTGGTGGGGATGCAAATAAACGAAAATATAACGTGTAACCGCGGCAAAGGTCAGCGCGCGACTGACGTGAAACGGCCAGGCGCTTGCGTATGACAGATCAGGACATGCGCAATTTAAGTGATTTGTTTTGCTCGGGTTTACTCCTGAAGTTTTGCTAGCAAATAAGATTACTTCATGCTATGCATGCGACATGCTGCGGAGCATTACAATGAGCGCAGAAATTCGCTGTTAATATTTATCAGCAGTTTGGCATGAACGCAACGCTTAATGAATGTTTATTCTTTGACCTTATTTACTTTGAAATAATGTAGCGAATAGTTTTAACCGTTATTTTCAGTTCTTTGAATAAACACGCAGTTTTGTGTGGCGTAAAGATACGACGTATGGACGTACGATTATATTTATAAAAATCTTGTCTTCTGGGATATGATATTTACAATTTAAATTACGGATACTATTTTTATTGTTATTGAATAGTAGGAAAATACACAAAATGCACTTTTTGTAAATAAAATTTCGTTCATTCTTTCATTTTATTCATTCAATGTATATAAATTTGTCAGTATTGCATAATGAGTAATCGTTCAAGACTAAACTTATTAATAAATTGCTATTATTTCAGTTTCTTTGATGTGGTAGCTACGAGATTGGTGAAGCTTTGGATAGTTTTTACCCATTCCTTAGAATTGATACCCCCAAACAAGTGAAATGTTTAAAACCGAAAATAATTGAAATTTCGATTGAAAAACAAACAATGTATTTATGATCAACATTGTACAGTTCCGTTTGAAGAGTAAATAAAAGAAAAAGCTTGGCAAATCCAATTGTAAACGACTCATAATGCTCATTCGTTCGACGAAAAAGATTTTTTTTTAATGTTTTCATGAATAATGTTATTCTAACTATTCACATCTAGAAGAATTGTTTTACCAGTTGATTGAAAAATGAATCAATTTTCGCCTTTGACAGAATTAATCTCCATTAAATCTCTATGTACATAAAATTCGTTTCAGTTACCATACTCCTTCGGGTAGGTTAGTAGCTAGTAATAAATCAAATAGTTGCGGGACCGAAGCTAATGAATTCGTTAGTTTCGTTCTAGCACTCTTTAATGCAAGCTGCTCTGCTCTTTAATGCAAGCTGCTCTTTCTGCTAAAAGCAGTGGTGGCTCAGTGGTGAGAACCTCGGACTTCAAAATTGATAAGTCGGGGTTCGAGACCGGGCGAGCGTGCAGGAAATAAATTGATTTTTCAATTTATCTGCACATGTGGATAGCATGACCACTGCTTAAAACGGTGAAGGAAAACATCGAGAGGAAACCGGCATGTCCAAGAATCAAAAAATCGATGACATGTGACATCTGCCAACCCGCACTTGGCCAGCGTGGTGGATTATGGCCTGATTATGTCCCAGCAGTGGGAACATATATGGGCTGATGACGACTCTTTAATGCATCACATTATGAATCGTGCAATCCTACTAATCCTACTAATATTATAAATGCGGAAGTTTATAAGGATGTGTGTGTGTTTGTTGCTCTTTCACGCAAAAACTACTGAACCGATTGCAATGAAATTTGGTACGTAGACAGCTGGACATCTGGAATAACATATAGGCAACTTTTTATCCCGATATTCCTACTTACGCGGGTGAAACCGCGGGGCGCAGCTAGTATATCATAAAACTCCTAAGCTTAAGTGTAAATTACCTTTAAAATAACGAGGACGTTGAAAAAGTCGAAAATAATTGCTTTTCAATTTATAATTTCGATTTTGGGCGAATTTTTAAATGCAAGTTCACCCACATTTGATCAATATACTCGGTCGCCTCAAACGTAATTAATTAAACGCTTATCTCCTGAAAAAGCGAAGGTACGCAATAATTTGTATTTTGGTTTTTGGTTTGATATCGCATACCTTCGCAATATTATGTAGCTGGCACCTAATTAATATTGTTCTTAATATGCAAAAAAACTGTTTCATCAACGTTTACTCACTAGAACTTTGTCATGCCGCATGGTGTTAGAATTTTTATTATTTTTTCTTTCTTTAATTGACTTTTTTTTCTAAGAAAGGTTCTAGATGTGCCTAAATAGGACATTAAGCAAGCAAGCATTTCATTAAAAAAAGTCGTTATATAGTTGTAATATAATAACACTCGGCGTTATGTAAAATGTCAAAAAAAATGGTACACGCTTATAAATTGACTGTAACATCATGTCAACAAAATACAATTTGAAATTAATAACTATAACAACATACAGCAAAGTATTTTATAATTGAGCAATAGAGACATCTGTGGGAGACTTTGTAAACGATTTTAACAAATGGACGGAAATACAAATACATAATACCAAATATTATACATTTCTTATACGTATTTAAATTTATGTAAAGCCATAAAATAAAAATAAAGTCGTATTTTTACACTAAGAGTTTTGTTCAAATATTCTTAATTCAAATTTAAAAACAAAAAATAATAAAAAGGCAACACTTTTTTTATGTCATCGTAAATTTGACAGATTTATTTAAACTAGCAACATTATCGCTTTCTACAAGAACGGGCAGTGTGCTGAAATTATTTATTTGTGAATTTTCTGTTTTAAATAAATAAAAAATGTCGACGTTAGCTGCGCCTTTATCTGTGGCAGGAACGAGATATTCAGGAGCACCTGTTCGGACACAAAATGGTAAGAAAAATATTTTAAAAAATTAACATACAATGCCCGGTAGATCACATGCATCTTGCTTATGGTTTCAAAAATCGTAATTTTTCTGATGATAGTGCTTCAATTTGTTTTATTCCTGTTATTTTTCGGATTCATTTGTCGAAAATATTTATTATTTCCATAAATAAAGACGGCCCATTGTGATTAAATACATATATCTCTGATGATAACCTAAATGTATTAGTCACAGCATTTGTACGAATTATATACAGAAATAGCAATAAATGCAGATAAAGATTTGTATAAAAATAATAAAAAAGCTGACAAGAAAAGGTTATCTCCAATATAAATGGCGTCCAAAAATAATAAATAAATTTAGTTAGCTCAGTCTATCCAAATGTATAAAATGTAAAACTTAATTTTAATTCTGAACTTTGGATTTGACTTATTAAAAAGTTAAGCCTTATTGCAAAGTTGAATTGCATATCAAGTATTTATTACTCACATATATCGCGTTTCTACATTATTTCCTGTATCAAATGTTTCTCATAATGTTTCCATAACAATATGATAGGTATATGGAAATACCATCAAATTAAATCTCCTTTACAGTTATGGCAGCAGCAGCTATTGCTAACATAGTGAAGAGCTCATTGGGACCAGTTGGACTGGACAAAATGCTGGTTGATGATATCGGAGATGTCACTGTTACCAATGATGGTGCTACTATTCTTAAGTATGTATTCAACATATGGTAAAAGTATTTCTTAAAATTGTTATTTTTTATACAAAAGTTAGTTTTTTTGCACTCCTTCAATGTTATCAGTTTAAATTTGTAGTTTGTTAGTCTATATATAAATGAAGCACAATATTCTTAATATGTATATCTATAGTTATATATAATAAAGAGGTAAAGTTTTTTATTTTGTTTGTACCCAAAAGGCTCTGAAACTACTGGTCCTATTTTGAAATTTCTTTCACCCAAAGAAAGCTACATTATTCCCGAGTGCTATAGGATACTTTATACCCTGGAACAGTATCAAGGCGAAGCCGGCCAAACAGCTAGTGTAAAATATATTCAATTTACAACTGAATAAGTTTTTGCAAAGAAAGGGTCTAGGGATGACTAATACAACCAATCTAAATAGTCCTATAGCGCATCCTATGTATTAACAATTTGTTTTGTGATCAGGATGTTGGAAGTAGAACACCCAGCGGCCAAAGTGTTGGTGGAGCTAGCACAGTTACAAGATGAGGAGGTTGGAGATGGCACTACCTCAGTCGTAATTATTGCAGCCGAGCTACTTAAGGTTATTATATATATTAACTAAAGGTCTTGCTTTATTGCTATATGCAATCTTATTTCGCTTTGGCATTTATTTTATAATTACTCTATCCAATGAGCAACTTAGAAGATCATTGTATTAACGATGTAAACATGTTCTCTTTTTTTGTAATTCTTTAATTCTTATGCGAATATTCAATTCACAGAATGCAGATGAACTGGTGAAGAACAAAATTCATCCAACAAGCATCATCTCTGGCTACCGCCTAGCTTGCAAAGAGGCTGTGAAATATATCCAAGATAACCTCACAGTCACCGTTGAATCACTTGGCAGAGCATCCATCATCAATGCTGCCAAAACTACCATGTCTTCAAAGTTGATTGGAGCGTATCCTTTTTTAAATACTTATGCCCAAACATTTAAATATTGATTGATGTGTTATAAAAATAACGAGATAACTATGATGAATTGAGTATCATCATATTTTTAATATTTATATATATACATAACTTTTAAGTATACTGACCACACACAATGTGAAAAAAATTAACTTATTACTTCATCTTTCCTTTTTTTTTCTTTTATAAACTATCAAATTGAATAAACAAACCCTATGCAAGGGGTATTTAACTAATAAAATATGTACTCTTGCAATAATCAGAATCAGAATATGCTTTAACCTTTTGTAATCTTGAAGTTACCATTAGCAACATGACAATAAAATTATAAATCCTTAAGCAATAAATCAGTGATGCGGATTTCTTTTCCGAAATGGTGGTAGACGCAGCAATGGCTATCAAGACAATGGACCCCAAGGGTAACGCTATCTACCCCATCAAAGCCGTCAACATCCTGAAGGCCCACGGAAGGAGCGCTCGGGAGAGTGTGCTTGTTAAAGGATATGCCCTTAACTGCACTGTCGCTTCACAGGCCATGCCCAAAAAAATTGTTAATGCTAAAATTGCCTGTCTCGATTTCTCACTGCAAAAGACAAAGATGAAGCTTGGTGTTCAGGTAACTCACTCTATTATGTAGATACTTACTTAGTTGCACAAGATCTCTGTTTACAATTTTTTTTATTATTTAAGATTATTGTAATATACATCCAATATCAATTAAAATTTTGTCGTAGTTTTTTTTTAAAAACGATTATTTATAGTGCTTTGTCTTTTATTTAACCTTTTTGTGATTTTTATGTTATTTTTTTACAGCTACATGCTTATTAACTTTTTAGTACTTATCATATAATATCTATAATTTTTCTTTATCTGCATCGTAATCTAATGCTTTAATCATAATGTTTCCTCATGAAATGAACTAAAATACTTTTGTTTTCGACAGGTTCTTGTAAGTGACCCCGAGAAGTTAGACGCGATCCGCGCTCGCGAATTGGACATTACAAAGGAGCGTCTCCAAAAGATCCTTGCTACCGGAGTCAATGTGATCCTGTGCAGCGGTGGTATTGATGATCTCTGCTTGAAATACTTCGTGGAAAATGGTGCTATGGGCGTGAGGCGTTGTAAGAAAGCTGATTTGAAGAGGATCGCTAAGGCTACCGGGGCTGCGTACCTTACCTCACTTACTAATATGGAAGGTGAGTTTCAGTTGATTGATAAGAATCAACAGTAATATATGTTTTTTTTTTCCTAATCTTGTATAAATTTATATCTTGTATAGCTATAAAAAAAAACTTTTGAAAAAATACCAAGGCTACAGGTACTGCCTCTTTCTTATTATTAAAATCAAGTAGAAATATATGACATGTTGAAACTCTAAAGCTTAGAAAAATATTCTGAATTTCAGGTGAAGAAGTTTTCGAACCAAGCATGATTGGAGAGGCTGCGGAAGTTGTACAAGAACAAATCTGTGATGACCAGCTTATCTTAATTAAGGGGTATGAATTATGCACTTTATTATATTATTCCATGCAGCTAATCCTACTTATCCTACTATCCTATCCTTCTAATATGATAAATGCGAAAGTTTGTAAGGATATGTGTGTGTTTGTTGCTCTTTCACGCAAAAACTACTGAACTGATTGCAATGAAATATGGTACAAGTGGAATAACTTATAGGCAACTATTTATCTCGATATTCCTACTGGATACGGTTTTACGCGGGTGAAACCGCGGGGCGCAGCTAGTTAGTCATACAAAGAAATACAAATTGTTCAATAAAAAATGACACAAAAATTAGGCCTTATCCAAACATTTGATTGCATCTATAAGGCCGACAGAATGCACAGCAGCTTCAGTAATTAAGCAGTGGCTGCACACAAGCGTTAATAAATATGAGACTCGCTGTAACATGTGATCGCACGCGGCAGGCCGGCAGCGCGCACGGCGGCGTCCATCATCCTGCGCGGCCCCACGGACGCGTACTGCGACGAGATGGAGCGCTCGGCGCACGACGCGCTGTGCGCCGTGCGCCGCGTGCTCGAGTCGGGCCGCCTCGCGCCCGGCGGCGGCGCCGTCGAGGCCGCGCTCTCCATATACCTGGACAACTTCGCCACCACGCTGGTACGTGGTTTATATTTATTTTTTAAGTGTGCGTTGCGTCCTGGAAATGCGTCCTTGGATTGGAAGAAGAAAGCTCGTCGCGTCACGGGCTGCTGGATGGGCTGATAGCAGAGTGTAGGCCGTGGGAGAGATATGGATGTGGGTCATGAAGAATAGAAAAGAATGGCGTGCACATGAAGTGACCTCAAGTCTGGGTTAAATCGAACTGAGAGAGAAGAAGATGTGGGTTACTCCTAATGGGTTATTCTGCCTCTAATTTTTTTAAATAAGTTTCTTCGCGCGTTGCGAAAGGGGTTTGGACGGAAAAAAATAAGACCAAAAGTTGTAAGGACACTTTGCTATAGTCGTAAGCCTGTCTCTCTTTCTCTCTCCCTCTCTCTCTCTCGCATAGAAAGCAAGACGAAGAGTTATTTTCGTTTCGTCTTTCTATTTCGCATTAAATAGTTTTATTGCAAGTTTATATTACATTATATATTATGTAAATAATAAAAAAAAATATAACTTTATTACAATTCCTTCACACTAATTAAACGAAAGGAACCTCGCTCCATCCATGTGTCCCTTTTCACTTCTAAAGTTTTCATCATTTTAGTTGTCTATTTTCCAAAATATAGATTTTCCAATTTAAGTGATCCAGTCGAGCGTGAATTGCCGTTTCGTTTATACTATATTATGTTATATTCTTCCAGAGCTCTCGCGAGCAATTGGCGATCGCGGCGTTCGCGCAATCCCTCCTCGTGATACCCAAGACGCTGTCAGTGAACGCGGCACGCGATGCTACAGACTTGGTGGCCAAGTTGCGAGCGTATCACAACTCCTCGCAGACTAAGGTGACTTCGCAAATAAATCGTATATTTCATAATTAATGAGCAGCTAAAATATATTTATAGTCCACTCATTAGGTTTTCTGGCAAAAAATTAGAGGACACAAAAAAGTCCGCCACGTTTGTTAGAACACAATTATTTATTTATATATATATAACACTATTATACAATATAAAAAGTACAGCAATTTAAATAAATAAGTTTGTATATATAAGTTATGACTTAAAATAACAATTTGTATTAATTGATACGAATCACATTAAAATCGTTCCAAAGAATATAAGAGAAAAATATATCTCGGGTCTCGAAGTCCATTCAAAACAACTAAACACGTGTTTCTTTACAGGTAGAGCACGCGAACCTAAAGTGGGTCGGTCTAGACCTCACCGAGGGCACGCTACGCGACAACCTGGCTGCGGGTGTCCTCGAACCCGCTATATCCAAGATAAAATCCCTAAAATTCGCCACTGAGGCGGCGATCACCATCCTGCGTATCGATGACATGATCAAATTAGACCCAGAACAGAAGGGCAAGAGCTATGAAGACGCGTGCAACGCCGGCGAGCTGGACTAACTCAGTTAACTTATTCTCTCGATTGGCGAGTGATAAACTGGATAACCTAGGGGCGTATTAAGTTATGGAAAAGTTAACATAGTGACATCATCGATAAAAAAAAACTTATTTTGGATTGATATTTGCCCATATGTGTCCTTTAGTATACAGGCAGTAATTGAAATATTTTTTTCAAAAAATATAGCCTAATATGCCCCTTAATTCTTTTTTAGAGTGATTGCTATCATAAGTACATTACTTGTACATCGAGATCCAGTAACTTAATTTTGTATTGTATGAAGTCTTTTATATACGCCGCTTTGGAAGTATTATGTTATGTTACAAGAATAATTTGTTTAAGTTGGCCAGTTACAATATGTATTTGCGGGACTATAGCTGTTACACTGTTGAGGCGAAATTATTGAATGTTGGTAATTAATGTTATAAAATTAAACGAAAGATTTCCAAATTGAATAAAATAACTAACATGTGCAGGCCTCACAAATATAACTTCATACATTATTATATTCATCAGAATTACATGATACATTCTCAATATGTTTAAAATAAAATATCCAATGGAATATTCAATAAAAGAGGATGAAATATGAAGCACAATTCATTACACATTATAGATATTTTTCAGTTGCATACACAGCTTGTATTTTAAAGTTTAAGGTACACAAAGACTGTTAGATTGTGACTTCAAAGTTGATATTAGTTCACAATTATTTGTTGATAGCCACCAATCACCGAAAATAAAATATTAATAATATTAATTTAAATCCTTGCTAAAGATCGAATTTCATTTGATCCATTAAAAGAACTAGTTCGTAATGGTTTTATGCTTTTAACATTTAATGCTAGTTTATTTCGCTAGGGCCTATTTTGGCATAATAAAGATTAATATTTTAATGATGTTTTTGTCATACACTCTATTAACATAATAAAAAACGTAAGTAATTAACTTTCCTTCTCTCTTATCTAAAATTATATAGGTACACAAACCTATATAAAAAATGACCTTCAAAACTCGATTAAAATAACAATAATATAGTAACTGTACCGATTGAGGTGGAATGATGAATAAATAAATATCAATAATAAGCTACTAAATACATTACTATTACGACCATTGAGCTATATTAGTTTCTATTTGTGGTAGTCGAGCACGCTTCGGCACGAATTGAGCCAGCTCGCACCGGCCGGTCTATAATCGACCTTACCTCTCCAAATGTTAATGGGCGATGGAAGCGTCATCTTACCTAGCTAGCTTACCATCAGGCGACCCGCCAGCTCCATTGCCGATGTTAACATAAAAAAATATTTAAAGGTAAGTACTTAATAAGTTCGAAACTTTTTATGTTTATTTTTTGTATGAGATAAACCACCAATGAAGAAAGGAATACTATCATGAAATTTATATAGTTATAAAAAGAAAGTAACGATGTTAAATACGTCAAAAATATCAAGCCTTTCAAGACAGAGATCTACAGATATTCGAGAAAAATTAGTGGTTGTGAAACAGTCGGGTAAAAATGAAAAACCGAATCTCATTCTTTGAAATAAATGCTTAATCAATCAGTGCCAATAAAATCTCCACACTAAACTCGACTACTAGAAGGTTCGAACGGCGTTTTATAAATTTGAAATTTCAGCTTAGGTTGTAAAAATATATTAGTGAAGTCCCGTGTCCCCTGGTGGGGTATGGGGCAGATGATGTACATCTGTTTCACTGATCGATTTTCTTTTTTGGACATGTAGGTGATCAGCCTTCTGTGTCTTGTCAGACCGAGACTTCTTTTTTTTCTGCGTCCCCACCGGGAATCGAACCCAGGACCCCTCGGTTCTAAGCTCACGCGCTAACCACTGTACCAAGGAGGCGGTCGTAAAAATATATTGATCTACGTATATTTTAGGAATAATTGTTAAGTTATACTAATACTCTTTTTTTTGCTTCAAGGTTTGTTTTATCGACTAGAATTTTACAAAGAACACTTTTTTAACCCACTTCAAAAAAGGAGATTATCAATGCGACTGTATTTTTTTTTTGGTTTTTTTCCTCAAAAATTTTTCTGGATGAACCGCCTTTTAATAACTCTTTTTGTATTTAAAAGCCGCTGCCATGTACTTCCATTAAAATATGATCTAATTCTGACAATTTAGATTTAGTTAAATAATAATTATTTATTGCCTGGTTTTGATATGAATATCTCTAGAAGCTGTAAGCACACAATTATAACTGGGTTAACTGAAACTTGTGATTTTGAATCGGCCGTAGTGATTCAACCGTGGTAGGTATACGAGTGAAAAAAAAAATTTCTACGAACCCCGTAGTTGACCCCCTTAATTTAGGAGGTAGTACAAAGCATAGCCGTAACATATCTAATGTTCAAGGTTACAAAATTTAGGTGATCTGTGAATCCTGCTTCACAGTTTATGTCTGTGATTGACATTTCTCACTTCAGTCTTTAAATATTGGCTAATGACTTTTGACAGAAACACCTACACTTTAAACTGATAACAATCACAAAAAATAATTAAGAATCATTAATTAAATCAGAACCCTTACTTTTACAATTCACAAAATACCGAAGCAATATTCTATCATAACTTTTCAAATAGTCGTCCAAAAATCTGTTCAAATGTTAGCGGTACGAAATATATTCGTCTCAATTAAAAATATAAATCCTCTACGAATGACTACGGCATTTGCATCAACATTATCTTCTCCCAAGGTAAAATACTGCTTTAGTAGTTTACATGTATTGTAAGAACTAGCAATGTAGGTAATAAGTATATTATAATAGGTTTAGTTTTAAACCGTTGACCCGGCGAACTCCTAACCGCCGCGTCACTTTTTATTAGAATTGTTTTCAAGATCGACGTAAATATATATGAAACGTATTTTTTGAAAATAAATAGATGTACCTGACCATACCTACATTATTAAAAAAAATATATGTATTTTAAAATACAGTCTGTAGACCGGTTTGTCGTATCTTATCACCATTATGTTTGTTATTTTTAATTCAACTTAAATAATTGTTATCCAATTGCTATTACTACCTTTTTTTTATTAAAAAAATCTATCATTCTAACAAGCTACCTTACAATATATAATACAATAATGTATGCTAATTAAAATAGCAATAGCACTTTGTTTAAACTATTTAATATACTTAGACCCATTATGCTTATCACTTATCATAAATGAAGTACATCTCTTTATAATCTCATCTGAATTATTCATTTTTAAGAATATCATAGAATCTTAATTAAATTTTGTCTTTCATTATTGTTTTGTTCATTTTTTTGTTAGTGAAAAGATAATTGTGCTAATTTTATTGCATTTTACTCACATCTATGGCTGCTGAAAAAATAATGCAAAATCATCTACTTATAGGAAGAAAAAATTAAAGTCGGAAAATATGAAATTAACTATATCAAAGTAGGTCAAGGTTCACACAACATACTCTGTGCTCCTGGAGCTCTAGGGTCAATTTGGACTGACTTTAAACCTCAAGTAGATGGGATAGACAGAGAGAAGTTTAGTCTGGTTGTATGGGATCCACCAGGGTTCGGTAAGAGTATGCCACCAGAACGGAACTTCAGTATTGACTTTTATGAAAAGGATGCTGATATAGCTTTTGAGTTTATGAAGGTAATGTATGTAGTTACTTTCTTTTTTGGAAATTGCATTAGATGAAAAATTAATATTTTTAAATATTTTATGAATTTTTCATGCATACTTTTTTAACTTTCCTATATAAAACAAAACAGTAAATTTGGCTCTCAGCAGCTATCAAAAATAATTTATAAGTTGGGCTTTAAGTCAGTTATTTTAAGTATTACATGTATTTTTAAGGAATTGAATATTCCCAAATTCTCGCTTCTGGGCTGGAGTGATGGGGGCATAACAAGTATGATTCTGGCTGCAAAATATCCTGATGCAGTCAACAAACTAGTTATTTGGGGTGCCAATTCATTTATATTACCTAAAGAGCTAGAGGGATATAAAAGTATGTATAGCAATTATTTCTTTAACTTCTAATTATGGAGAATTAATGATTAACTACAAGAATAAATACCATTTCCCCGCTTGTCCCAGCTTTTTCCATTTGTATATAATAAATAAAATTTAAGCTACTACAAATAACACTTACTGATAATGTGACTTAATTACAATACGAGCATGTTTCCGCAAATCGACGTCAAGTGCCTATTTTGCGAGAAAGGGAAAAGAAGTAGGGGGGAGGAGTGGTCAAAGCTGAAACCACGATAGTTTACCAGCTTGTGAGAGCTGCCGAAACATTCAGGCAGGGACCCGGGACCCAGGAAACCAAAAGATAACGTGACTTGTTTGAGGAATAATTTTTTTTTAAATGGCCTGAATATATATATGTATGGATAACATTTAATGCAATTTATACATTTTTGAAAAAAAAATCTAAAATTCAATCACGAGGCGGATTTCGAACCCGCGTCATTTCGAGTGAACCGTGACTGCACCATATACCGCATTTTATGTATATATATTTTTCTTTTGATACATATGTTTCGTATATTCTTTTTCGGTTATATGTTCATAGGATCTACCCATGCCATCTTCAGATTATTGTTTATCTAAAATGCATTAAATTACAAAATGATGATGTTAAACGATGAATTTCTATTTACAGAAATTAGAGATGTAAATTCTTGGTCAAAAAGGATGAAAGAACCAATGATTGAGTTATATGGCGAAGAAAGATTCACAAACTACTGGGCTAAATGGGTGGATACAATGGAGGAGTTATTTAAAGCGAAAGATGGCAACATTTGTTCTGAACTACTTAAAAATATTAAATGCCAAACACTCATCATACATGGTGAAAAAGATCCACTAGTTGATGGAGTTCATGTGTCTCATCTCCACACGCATATTTCAGGATCGAGGTGATTTGTTTTTTATCTGGCAAACCCACGCTTAACATTCGACTTCGAGGGATGTCGATTGTAATATTTTTTTAGTTTGCAGTACATCGTTATTATTCACGATCACATGTATTAATTTCCGGTAGGGCAGCCGATATAGAAACGACTTTTGTTTTACAAAAAAGAGCTATGCGTTAAATATATATTTAAATGCAAGACTCGCTTACAGATTACTAAGACTACTGGTACCTGATTGTCTCGTCACAGCATTACGACTGGAATGATTTTAAACGTAAAATGTTCTAACTCTGTAGAAACTACTTTCCGAACCGGTGGCATATTAGTATATTTGTATTATTATGTATATACCGGGGTAAAACGATTCTATGTTTTTTCGGGTTTCAACCTATATCTGTACCGTATTTCATCCAAATTGGCAAAGTGGTTTATGCGTGAAGGAGAGACAGACAGAGTTACTTTCACATCCACAATATTAGTTGGTATAATATATATATGATTCATAATGTTCCTTTGAAATTATTTTCAGAATACATTTATATCCAGAAGGGAAACATAACGTGCACATTCGTTACGCAGATGACTTTAACAAGCGAGTGCAAGATTTTTTACTTTTGCAATAAATATACAACTTTTATACATGCTAGTCTATAAGGATATTGTTTTTATACATGTTTATTGCGGCTACTAATAAAGTTTATTTATGGTTAATGGTTTGATTTTTACCCTCAATTGTCGAATTGTTTTTTATATTGGGACACTTACGTTCATACTCAACTAAAAGGATATGAAAGCGTTTAGAGGTTTTACTTTACCTGATGAGGTAAAGTTGTCTCGCAAATAAAGATAATTAAAATGAAAAAAAATATCACGCTTCACAGGTTTTCTTTTCGTTTAAGTGGCGTTTAATTGGAAAAAACTATTTGAGAACAAAACGTAATTAGGGCGCCAATATTCCTTATCAGTACTCATTATTTTCATTTGATATTGACATTACTTATTTATGAATGCATTAAATTTTGCAATGTAAATAATAATATAGCTAGGACTTATAAATTTAAATAAAGGGTACCGGACAATACATTGGGAATGTAATCCATCGTTTGGTGCGATGAGGCGGCGTGAGACGAGTGCCGTAGTGTGTACCACAGACTGTACAGTAGTGCTATACTCCGGTGACGGTTTTTTCTTCTACTTCTTCTAACTTCTAGCCGGACAATGAGCCGTGTGTGTCTATGCAAGATTTCCACAGTTAAAAACATTCTTGAAAATAAAAAAAAAATGTATATATATATTCGACCTTAGGTCTGCAATCGACCTTACGCCTCCAAATACGTTCATGGGCGGTGGTAGCACTTAACATCAGGCGATCCATCACGCGACACATAATATTTTATGTCTTGGTTCACGTTCTAAAGTATTCGATTTAACCCAGATAAGCCTGAAACTAAAATTTTCTGAAAATTTTGAAAAAAGTTACATTATTTAGTTTATTAGATCTTATGCAACATAAAAAAATTATGAAAAAAAAATCAAGTGTAAGGCTTTCAGGGAAACAGCCGTCCTATATGTAGGACAGTAGGATAACAAGAGGAAATAAAATACCATTTATGACAAAACAGAATGTAATCAAAAAGTGTAGTTTATTAGATAACTATTGATTATATTACCCATTGTTATATGTAATTTACTAGATTAACACTATTTATGAATGATATGTTTCAAAACACTTGACACACTCTCCAACATCACATTTCTTGCAACATGTCAAACATTTTTTGTGACATTGACGACAGTGTGTTTGCTTCGATTGAGGTATAACCAGATGATTCATTTGGTCTTTACGACTATCAGCATGTTCATGATGGGAGGGTCGGCTAGGCCCTCTTTTGGCATTTTTCTGTTTGATTCAATCAAAGCAATTGCTACCCTTCTGCGAAAGCCAAGATGATCCAGTTTTCCATGATTTATTTTATATAGGTAACTGCCATGCATTATGTTCGGCAAGATCAATCATGTGTGTGAGCAACGGCATGTACCATTTAGTATACCAATATAGTATACCAATTCGGTAATGTGAAATATTTTCATCAGACCGATCCACTCCTCCCATATATTTGTTATAGATGGACACCATATGTGGTTCTTCTATGACAATTTTTCTCTTTTCACTTTGTGAGAAGCGTTTGGCAGATTGTTTAGGATTTATTCCTACAGCATTAGAAGCAATACTGAATATATTATTGTCATGCCATTTAGCAATAATGAACGTGTTGTCATGTGTCGTTCTGTAATCGATAGCACCACGTTCCTTTTTTTTCAGTAACTTCTATGTAATCAGCCCCGTTTTCTCCATGCGTAGGTACGCCTACGTTTAGTTCGACCTGTAGAATCAGAAGGTTCTTCTTCTGTATCACTCACCATAATCTGCCCTTGAATCATTACTTCAGCCGGTTGAAGCAGAATGTTTCGTGGCAAATTATTCAAAGTTACATTATCTTCTTCACCCGAATCTTCGTCAGTGAGACAGTCAGGATCAACAGGAGGAGGTAGAATAGATATCAGTCGTTCTCTATAATCTTCTTCATTATCAGAAACATTTTCTAAAGCATCTAAAATTTTATGCGCAGCTAACGGTCTGTAAAGAAAAAGTTGTATTATTGTACTAAAATCATGTATATTATCCTACAGTCCTATATATAGTACGCTAGTATTTGTAACAAGTTATACGTAATTTATTTATATTATTTTGCTAGAATATTTATTTAGTACAAAAGTTAAGGTTATCAACTAGATATTAACACAGAAAAAAGCAACTCACGAGTAAAATATAACTTTTTATACATACCTGTCATTTGCCATGTCTGCAATGCACTTTTATTACACACTTATAAGGTAAAATATAAGGTAAAAACTGTTAAAATAACTGTCTTTTTATTTTTTCTAATAAAGCTGACACGTTTCTTACTGCAAATCATAAGACTAAATAATCTTAGATAAAGAGGGTATTCTGATATTTTTTTTTATTTCTACTGTCCTAAATATAGGACAGTAGGCTTATCTGGGTTAAATACCCATTCATTTGAAATAGAGGAATTTATCTTTTATACAGTTAAATATCTATTATATTCAGGTACTAATATATTATCTTATTATTGAATATATAGTTATTATTAATTATACAGTAAGTTAAATAGGTCATAACGTGAACGGAATTTTTAAAATCTGTCTGCTGATCTGATCATATCTGTACTGGGAAATACCATTTTTTACTCTAAAAATTCATATAAGGATGAATCACCTTAGAATTAAATAAATTTATGTTCTTCATCTCTCAATAATAAACAATGACATTGAATATTAATTAAAGTTAGTAAAGAAAACCCCTGTATTAGGTACTTTAAATAGATATCTTCTCATTACAACTTCCACCTCAATGTTATTATAATAGCTATTCGGTTACAAAACAACGCAAAATTCGAATAAACAGCTGTTACAATAAAAATTTTCGAGTGTAATCTATGTCCAAGTTCTAAAGATACAAACTGCTATGACTTTCCTCTTCAAGCCTCAGTCATGTTCCAAACACGAAGCGTGGTTGCCTCATTCTGTTTCAAAGTTTTATAAAATAAAGATCTTGTATATTTTTATAACATCATTATTAGCTGAAAATGTTAGTTACTCGGATTATAAGAACAACAGATGTAATGCAAGAATGCAAAGCATTTTTATCCACTTTGGTTCCTAAGGTAGGAATTTCAATTATTTATTTTTAACACGCTTTTCAACTGACTCCTTTAGGCTGGTTGTCACCCATTATTTCAGATATATTTAATTCAAACTGTATAATTATCAAGGATCGGTGATTATAAAATAACTGCATTAGTCAATTTTATTATACTGATAAGGATCGCAAGGTTTAAATAATGTCCGTACGTTTATGAGCAAACGAGACAATTTAGTTGATTGTATCATGAAAGCGTGACTTTTAATTCTTTAAACTGTAATTAACATGCTTTTTTGGCTTCACCTGTATGATTGTATGTAACCTACTCCTCTTATTAAAAAAAATGGAACGATGTAAAGAAAAAATACGCCTAAGCCAACAATGCACACCTCGAATTTGAAATATGTTACTGATATAACTCTAATTACATAATATATTTAAGGCATGTACTATATTATTTTCAGGAAGAAATTATAAAAATTGGGAGTTATAACATAAACTGCTTAAAGATAGGTCATGGACGGAAGCATGTCCTATGCACACAAGGCGCTCTAGGCTCCATATGGACAGACTTTATTTATCAAATCAATGGATTTGATAAAGATAAATTTACTATAGTTTTCTGGGATCAACCTGGATTTGGTAAAAGTAGACCACCAGATCGTGATTTTTCAAAAAAGTTATATAACAACGACGCTAAGGTTTCATATCAACTCATGAAGGTAAAGGTAGCAGAAGAGCTGAGATTAAACTTATTTGTATACGATAGATTATCACTTAAAAAATATCACTTATATTTTAGGAATTAAATATTCCACGATATTCCTTATTAGGTTGGAGTAATGGCAGTGTAACTTGTATGATTCATGCTGCGAACCATCCTGATAAGGTCGAAAAACTTGTTATTTGGGGTGCCAATTCATTTGTATTGCCTAAAGAAGTAATTCATTATAAAGGTATGTACTGAATCCTATCCTATTTTAATAATATTATAAATGCGAATTTTTCTTTGTTATTTTGTTTGTTACCCTTTCACGAGCAGTCACGGGACTGAACTGAACAAACTTTAAGGGGGGCGGAGAAGAGAGCGACCAGAAACATCTATTTAAAAGAAATAATCCCCGCGTATAAAATTATAATATCTTAATATTTGGGGTGTCAATAATAAGTGGGAGTGTGTGCTACTACACCTCTGACCTTTTTCTATTTTCCCATATTTTGGTTATGTACCTGCATTACAAATGAGCTATAAGAAATGTTTGCTTTTACGCCGCGAGTAAGTGCGTGGGTGAATCGCGCGGTACCTAGATAGGAGGACTTGAGTGATAGGATACTTTTATCCCGATTAAATGCTCCCTTGGGATAAAACAGGAATCTTGAAATCCGGGCGGAGCCGGGACGAGCGTCTAGTATATACCTAATCTTATTAATGCGATATGTTAAATTTTAAGTGTAAGAAAATGTTGCAAAGAATAATAACATGACAAATACGGAAAATATAATTATTTATTATGTTTATAATAAAATAAATAATTAGTACATATTATTATTTTAATGTCTATCGGATCAGCGTAACCGTTACACAACAAATACGATGATAATGAATTTAATAACATTATTCTCATTCGCAGAAATGAAAGACGTTTCGCTTTGGTCAAAGAAGATGAAAAAGCCGATGGTCGATCTTTATGGTGAAGAATTGTTCGCTAGATACTGGGCCCAGTGGGTAGACAGTATGATCGAATTGGTAAAGGATAGGAATGGCGACATATGCTCGAACATTTTACCCAAAATTACTTGTCCAACATTTATTTTGTACGGCGAGCAAGATCCTCTTGTGGACAGGATGCATCTTACTTATCTTCAAACACATATCAAAAATACAAAGTAAGTATTGAATCTCAGTCTTGAAATTATCACAACCATTGTCTTAATTTCATGGTTGGCATCATAATTAAGACTTGTGGACATTTTTATTCTTTACTAGCTGACCCGGCAAACGCAGTTCTGCCTTATCTTATCATTTAGGGTTATTAAAAATAGATGTTGGCCGATTCTCAGACCTACCTGATATGCACACAATTTCATTTGAATCGATCCACCCGTTTCGAAGTAGTAAGGTAACTAACGATGTGACACGACAATTTTATGTATGTATAAGAAGATTAATAGAGAAACTGTCAATGTATTTTAAATTTTAACAACTAAGTGTAATTTTTTAGCATTTTGTCTAGTACGATATTTGCTGTTAGAATATTAAACAACCTATCTTGTATATCATATAATATAATAATATTATCATATGTATAATCATGACCTGTGTAACATCTTCTATCATCTTTCTATAGTTATGAGAATAAAAAATAGCCACTTTTTATTTAAACGATCTTTAAGATATAAAGAGCCATTACTATATGCACGTGCTTATTTCTCATTTCACGAGTCTCGAGGCGCGGATTATACGTAATTCTCGTGACATATTTTTTAGGATTTGTGTATGATATAGTTTAGAATTTTGATGTATTTGATAACTTAGTGTTTTTACGTATTGTTTTTTATCGCAGCAATATGGTACAGATTTAAATTAACGGCTACATAGCCAGTTTTTACCATAAATTGATAGACCAATATCCCAAAGCAAAACAATCACTTTCGGATTTTTAACAATTTTTTTAATGAATTAAATGTAGTAGGTATTGTTTTTACAGGACATATTTGTATCCAGGGGGCAAACACAACATACATATTCGATATCATGAAGATTTTAATCGGAGAGTTCAAGAGTTTTTACTGACATAAATAGTATTGTAAAATTCGACAATGTTGGTTTTATTTATTCACGTACATCGATGTATTGAGGTGCCTAATCTCGATTAGATAAATTGTAACCAAAACGACTAGATAAAATTTTTTCGTTTCTCCTAATTTTATATTTAAGTATATGCTAACAATTTGAATTAACCCCTTAACTATAACCCCCTAACAATTTGAATTAACCTTTAGCTATTTTAAGTTGAAAATGTATTAGTTTTCATAATATGTATGTATTCAAATATGATTTTATCATTAGATAGCTGCATCTTACTAACTCACGTTGGCTTTATATGTACCGCTAGCGCAGCCGAGGCGAATAACTGGTGTTTCATAAGTTTATGTTCTACAAATCAAATCGATTTTGTGTCGATTAAAAAGTTGAACAACTAAGGACATAAACGCTTGTTTTAGTGTATGGTTTCGGGCATAATATCTACTTAATAGTCGTTCTACGACCAGCACAATTAAAAAACCACCACTTGTTAATTGATATGTATCTTGTCTTGAACGTTGCCGAAAGACCGGCTAGATAAACTAAGAGATAAAAAAAATCAACGATCGAAACCATAGACTGTATGCGCACTACCATCTAGCTTACCACATCCTGGCACTAAAATAGGTTACATGTTTTAATAGTCAAAGAATTAAATAAAATCTGTAGTGATCTGACTTGCATCTGGTAAATAAATCCGACTGTAGAATTTATTTTCATATTGCATGATTATCATCTACAAAAAACTGAACAATTGATGGTGATGACATAGGTTATGTTTTGGGTGTAAAACTAAAAATCAACAAAATTCCCATATTTTATTTTTCATTTACTTCTTATAAGCATGTTTCATTTTTAGAATAATAAAACAATTTACACAATAACACATAATTTAAAGTTGAAGTGACTCGTTTAATCTGTACAAATGGATACTTTTGTAATAACCACAATATCAAGCTGCTTGTCAAACACTCTGTTTATTTGATCTGAAAATATGAATTTCGGACTAAACATTACAATTTAAATTGTTAGTGAAAAATTAACAGGTTGCAAGTTAAACACTACATTTTAATCAACTTCTATTCATAATAAAATTTTCACAATATCCAATATTGGCATCAATCTTTGCAATAAGAAGATTTTAAGAAGCATTGATGAGCTCATACTGAGATGTCCTTTGAGATTCATCTTCATTCACAAATGTATAAGTCATTTTCAACATAAAATTAAATATGCAACAATGAAGTATGAGTTTCATTTTGGGTTAATAAATATTTATTGCACTCTATACAGTGTCCTGTTATCCGAACCTCACCTACATTAGTGGCTACTTTGAAATACCCTAACATCTAAGAGTAAAAATGTTTACATTGAATAAGGCACACACAATATGAGCTAATCCTGTAGTCAATGGAAGCACAAAATGTATGCCCGCTGACAGCTATGTTAATGACTTCATAAGTTACATATAAACAAACACACGTAAGCGACCTACTTCGATAAATACATAAGAAAATATAGTGAATCATCCGTTAATTCACATAAGCTTGTTCTTATCTCATAAATAATTTCTCTAGTTACAAAAATAGTATACAAAGTACGGATTCCTCCATTAAGAACGCTAACAGCACCATAGTTCTGCTATGTACTACTGTGATCCATCCATTACATATAATACAAATACAATAAGATTACTCTTACAAATACATAACGATACAATATTACAACATTATCACCGGGATTATTAACAATACGGTTTTAAAATTATTTCTCATTAAATATGTTATGTTTACAAGTACTGTTTTAATAGAGAGAGAGAGTCTAAGGCACTCGCGTTTGGTTCACAGTTCATTCACTAAACATACACGGGCCCCTGGTTTTCGTTATCGTCGAGGTTGATTTTGTTCGTGTACCCGTCATCGAAGAATCTCCGGAAGGTGAATTCGAAGAAGCCGTGGAACGTCTTGCCGTTGTCGAGCAACTCGCTGTCCGATTTGTTCGAATCCGAGCTTCCTGAGTTCCTTAGTTTATCAGGATCTATAGGATCAAAGTTGGATGTGTCTGTTGGATAGTCTATTCTAGGTATGTAGGGTGCGACTTGTCTCCTGAGGCCCTTGTCAAAGTCGATGCCTTTGAGGAAGGGGTGGTTTTTCACTTCGTTGGCGTCCTTGCCGAGCCTCGTCTCCTGTCCGGAGCATAGCTGCAGGATCAGATCCTTGCTTTCCCGAGATAGGTTCGCTGCATCTGGTATGTGGAGCGTGCTTTCCCAGTTAATCACCTGTAATTTGACGATGACGAATGTAAATAATACAACATAGCAATTCTGAGCTTACTCCAAATAGACTACATACACTCTATATTTTATGTAGAATCAAATCAAGATAGGTATTTATAATCATCACACACAACTTACAAATTGCTGAAGCAATATCAAATTTTATGCAATTAATATAATGAAAGTGAGAGAAAATGATTAAAAGTATTGATACTACATTAAAGAAATCAACAAAACTGCCTAAATAACTCAAAAACTATTTTACCTTCAGCTGTGTCTCAGCAGGCGACGCAGCCAAAAATGGCGGGGAGCCCACCAACATCTCATACAATATAACGCCCACAGACCACCAATCGCAGAGCTGCGTGTATCCGGTCCGCTGCAGCACTTCCGGCGCGATGTAGTTCGGCGTTCCGACTAGCGAGTGAGCGAGACAGCGCTGGTGCTCTCTCTTTCTCCGCCTCTCGAGCGGTTTCAGTTGATGGCAGCGACATTCGCCCATCGCGCCCCACTCGCCGTCCACTGGGTCCATGGAGTCTTGCCTACCATGATCTGGAAATGAAATAAATATATTTATTTGAAACTTCGTATTATAATATTATAAACGAGAAAGTAAGCAAGTGTTTCGATCGGATTGGTTATAAACATAGCGGAAACAGAAAAATGCAGGACAAAGATAGTTATAAAATAAGATTTAATTGTTGAATGTAATATAACTTAACTTTATTGTATGTAATAAATATTGTATATCGAAATTTATTCATACCAATTAACATAGCATACAATTGATGAATATAGAAAAATCTTCATCTAGCCAAAAAATCTTATCAGAATCACTAAGATAGCAGAATTTTGCTTACCGTTTCTTTGATAATATTTCGAATTATGCGTCCACCTAAAACCCGTACACAATCCAAAGTCCGTCAGCTTGATATGTCCATCGCGATCGATTAGAATATTATCGGGTTTTATATCGCGATGAATAAAACCCATCTTATGTACACTTTCCACTGCACAAGTTAATTCTGCTATATAAAACCTTGCTAAATTTTCTTCAAATATGCCCAATTTTATTAACAGCGACATCAAATCACCACCCGGTATGTAATCCATTACGAAATATAGATTATCCTTGTCCTGAAAGCTGTAGTATAGTTTGACAACCCACTCATTGTCTGCTTCGGCCAAAATATCTCGTTCGGCCTTCACGTGTGCAACTTGGTTCCGTTTCAATACATCCGCTTTCCGCAGAGTCTTCATGGCATATAGATGACTAGTATCAATCTTTCTCACTAGCGTCACTTCTCCAAAAGCACCTACACCGATTGGTTTTATCTTCGTGAACATTGACTTGTCCATCTTAGCTCGTTTTAATCGGATATAGTTCGATTCCTTTTGCGACAACATCTTCCGCATTTGATCTTGAGCCTCTGCACTGAGTCCTATTTTCGTCATTTCTTTCTCTAACTGCATCCTGCGATATGTTCTTTGCTTGTAAGATTTAAGTATATTTTCAACATGCTGCTCCATAAAGAATTTAAATGCTTGTGGAGAGTAATTTCTAACTTTACAATCCCTCCTTTCATCTTCTTTTTCTTTACTGATGTTCTTTCTCTCTGGAATTGGCGACTGATGCCTTATCTTCTCTAGGCCGTCTTTCGTTCGACGATTAGACGAACCATTGGAGCTTTTATCTGAACCGCAAGCAGTATCTTTCATCATATTGCAGCTTTGGTTGGGACATTTGAGTTCCATTTGCGACATTTCGCCTTTCATGTCGCAGTTGTTTGAGAACTTTTTGTGTAATGGCGAATGGTGGGAATTGACTGTTGTCGTGTTTTCAATTTGGTTCCCGTAAGGCGGGGGCGGGACTGGGTTCATGCCTCGCTGGACGGCTAAAGCTTGCATTGTTATTGCGTAACTTGGAGGTTCTGTGGTTGGGACGGTGGGTGTAGTCGCCGTCGGGACGGGCGGCGTCGTACCTGGAGATGAAGGTTTGGGGGCTAAGGGGTAACTAGGGGGCGTTTGCGATTGCTTCTGTTGTATCGAGCTAGCATACGAGGGCGGCGGAGGCTGCACTACTGAACTCGCAACAGGAGGCGGCGCAACGGGCGCGATGGCTGTTTGCAAAACGGGTTTCTGCACTTGTGTACTTTTCACAGATTGCATGATTATAGGAGGTTGGACGGCTTGTCTCGCTGTCCACGCTTGTATAGGCGTAGGGCGAGTCATGCCAGATGCTGAGCCGGTCGATTGCGTCACCGTAATCGGACTCGGCGAACCAGCTGACGTTCCTCCAGAATAGATTCCCGAAGAGGGACTCTTTCTGTAATCTTGCGATTGCGTGGGGCTCTGCCGATTTTGCATTGATACTGAATAAGGCGGTGGTGGAGGAACACCCGAGAGTGGGTAAGGTGGTGGCAGTTCTGTAGTAGTTTGGTAAATGCTTAAAGCTTGGATTTGTTGCGTCAACTGTTGTTGAACTTGTGGTCCATTTTGAACTATCATTGGTTGTCGGGCCGGTGGAGCCGGTGCTCCCGCGGCCACTGGGCTGGTCCCTCTCGCCGGAGGTAAAGGAGGCGCTGGTGATATGCGCTTCATGTACTGCTGTACGGCAGGAGGTACGGGCGGTGTTGAAGGACATCGCGGTGGCGGCGGTGGCGGGGGCTCAGAAAAACCGGACGGTGAATATTGCCGACTCAATTTCTCATGGGGATGCGGTGGCCCGTCTGATTGCCTAGGACTATCGGACCGCGAACTCCCTGCGCCCGAGTCAAGCGCGGGACTTCCTCTATGAAGATTGATTTCTCTCTCTAAACTAGGTTTTCTAATTAGCTTTGTGCTAAGAGCACTTAGGTTGGATGATTTGAGGACTCCATTAAGTGGCTCCTGCTTTTTTGACAAGTAATCAAGGGCAGCATCTAATCTACCACCAGCATATTTTAATGCTTTTACTGCTGGATCCTGAAACAGAAAAGAATTAATATTAATTGAGATGATTTCATGGGATTTTTTAGCGTGAGAAATAAAAATATTTATCACATGAATCTATTAATTATTTACCCACTGATTATAAATTAATAACATAAATAAAATAAGAAAAAGTCATGAGCCCCAGTACAAGTACTATTATGAAAAAAGAAAGTCTGCCTTTAGTAGATTACGCAAATTATGTCCTGTAAATCATATTAATCTGTGGAAATACTATTTTATGAATGTGACCATATGGATATAGAACATAGAAGCGTGCATTTATAAATGCACACTTTACAGTGAAACACCATTAGATTACAATCTTGTGGGATAGATTCCTATGAGCAATGCAATGCTTTAACTGTTAAGGATCACAATCTTGTATGGCCACCACATCTTACAAATCATGCTCCTTATAATAAGATACAATAAACAATATCAACTACACACTTTGGACTGAAAGCTACTTTCTATTGCATATGACACAACTTTAATATTTTGTATTGTTATCATTGTTTTTATAAATGTATTTTACTTTATGAATTTAACTTTGATGTCAGAATTAATATGAATCAAACTACATATTTCAAAGCAAACAAATTATTTTAAATATTTTATAAATAGAAAACCACATAAGTAAAATAATGATATGTTTATACTCAATACATAAAATTTATTGAAAGGCTCAACAATTCTATACCAAAGATTCACCCGTAAACATAAAATTTTGTTTTCACCGTTGACACACTGTATGACTACACAATGTGTTATTTATTGCTAATATAACTTGATTAATGACAATGTATGCAATTATTTATTCCATTTGTAATATGTTGAGGTAACATAGAAATGTTATGAAACTTTTATTGCAAATGGCTCCAAATGAAGCCCTGCAAAAGATTAATCGTGGACCTTTCCACATAATCCCTTGAAAAAAATAAAATAAACATGTTCAAAATAATAATTTATTTGCTTTCAGTACATAATCCAATATTCTTGGGATTAAATGAGAACTAGAACATTGTTATTATACATACCTCATCATATCCTAAAGCTATTAGCTGATTCAGAGACTGCGGCAGCACATTCAAGTCCTTATCAAGACCATTTCCCGATGATGAACTAAATCCAGAGCTGACTCCTGAACTGACTGTGCTAGCAGCGGAGGAGCCCGGGGGCTCCGAACTCCCAATATTAGCAAATGGGAGCAATGAGTTTCTGATTTCGGCGAGCGCTTTCTGGTTGTACCCTGACGTGCGCGTAGCCGGTTTGCCGGGCGCCGGCGGGTTCATGGCGCCCGCGCCCGAGCGCCTCACCTCTCACCCTACGCCTCCCATCACATGAACACCCTTCGCACACAAACACTCACTGTTCGCATTTCAACTTTTTATTATCGATGAGATTGTTGCAATATGTAGGTCCCAAAACAATAGCACACTTGTTTGCAATGTTACACTAGTTTAACATTGTTCAGTGTTTCAAATAGTTTCATAAATCTTGACTCTGAAACCAAGTGGAGAAGTGTATTAGAGGATATGCTAGCGTAAATAAAAAATTGTACTCAAATTATGCTTTTACTTTCATGTAGCAACACGTAAATACCTTCATTTGATATAAAATTGTAATGTAACTTAAATAAAATACTGCATTTCTGACCAAAATACTTTAAATATCTTTTCGTTGCCAAGCACTGAGCATAATTTTTAGAATATTCAATACGAACTACAACTGACAGAATTCTTTGGAATGCCAAAAATAAGCTAGCTTTGTTTCATAAATCTAAATAGTAAAATAGCACTGAGAAAGCAAATAAATGGTTACCTGACTTTTTCTTCAGTCCTTGATAATCAGAATAGGAATCCTAGACGTCATAATCCCGTAAAATAAAAATGATATTAGCGCTCTCACATTACCGATGACATCTTTCCTAGACACCACATTTAACGATTGTAAAATCAGTGTATACACATGCGTAAAACATTAGTTGCTAAAGTACACAATCGTCTTGATATTGTTTTATATTAGAGCAATAACGAAAACAAAGAACTCTAAAACACAGACATGCAAGTTGGCAAACCATACAAAGCGACCATTTTGAAGAATTACCACATTCCATAGTGTTTTCCTAAAGTTACGCCAAATTGACATTTACGATTTTACTTACCGATTATCGATTATATCGTAATTGTACATTTAAAACAAATTCCTTTTATCTCTCTAGGTAAGTATTTCTAAGTATTATATAAAACTTATGATGCGTTTTTGATCTAGTGCATAAATAAACTATAATTAGTTAAACTTTTATTCCAGTGTTTACTAAATTGGTACCTAATGTGTCAGAAGCTATATCATGATAATGAAGTAAGAACACAATAATTTGTCTAATATTACACAGACCTGCCTACGAAATTTTATTGATACGTGTGTTGCACTAACGTAATATAAAAATTGCTTGATCCATAATGATAGACCGTAAAATCGATTTTTATTAAAGACGATTATTGTCAACTTGCCAACACTCAACAAAGAAGTTTTTAATGTCAAATGTCAGAAATGTGTCTCCATTCCATTGACATTTTTCTGTATCCGTCAAATGTGGGTGAAAATTTGATATCCAATAACCACTCTATTTGACTATACAGTATAGTTTTCAATAAATTGTTATTGAAGATTTTATTACCTTCTATTATTAGAAGTAAAATGTGTTAAGATTGAGATGTGCTCATTTTTCGAATAAGCATAAAATCATAATATTAAAATATAAAACAAAATGTTTCCATGTACATTTGCGCTAGCTTTCGTTTTTATGTTAAGTTTACCAGATCATGTTGCTCCGGTGGAGGGTTCAGTGTTTGAATATGATCCAGAAATGTTTAAATTACAAATCCAAGAAATGGATGGCAACTTTATAATGTTCTATGCACCTTGGTGAGATTGTATTAGCAAGACGAATAAACCATCGCAATTCATTCAAAATATTGTCACTAAAATTGAGAAACAATACTTTTGCAGGTGTCGACATTGCACCGAATTTGAACCGATATGGACTGAGCTAGGCGAATTAATAAATACTGAGGGATCCAGGTTTGTTATTGCTCAGATGGATTGCACAAAATATCCAAAATTGTGTCATGAAAATGACATAACAGGTATATATTCTGGATTTAATTGTGCTACATTTGATACTCGAATAGATAGAGATAGAGATAGAGATAGAACTTAGAAAGGATCTAAATATTTATATTATTTTTTTTTTTAAATTCCAGGATATCCAACATTGTTATACTTTCCCAAAAATTCATTTTCACCCATTGAATATAAAGGGACAAGAGATCTTCCTTCACTTACACTGTTTTTAAGTGAGGTTTTCACCATGGGGAAGGTATGTAACATGTTTTTTATTTGGTGTATATTTGAAAATGCTCTTGAATGAAATCTCTCAACCTTATTTGGCTTATATAATATAAAAATAAATAATTCTAGAATTGAAATTTATATTTTTTGTATGTACATTGCAATAACAACATCTGTAAAGAAAAAAGAAATCTATATCAGTCATTTTATAATTACAGGATGTTGATGAGAAACCTGAAAGAGAAACAACTGAAGTAAAAATATATAGTGGTATGGCATATTTAAATGATCAAAATATAGAAAAATTTATATCAAGTGGACAGCATTTTATAATGTTTTATGCACCGTGGTGTAGGGGTTCACAGGTAAAATTAAAAATATTCAGTATTTGCTTTATTCTTTAAATTTTTATATAAAGGGTGTACAATCTAATGTACAATTTGTATAAATGAGAAAACAAGATAAACAAATAACCCAATAACCATACAAAGCCAATAACCATACAAAGCAACCATTATGAGAATGATTATTCAATTATAGTTTTATATGCAGTTCTTAACAGATTTATTTTCAGAACTCTAAGAGTACATTATTATTTTCAATTTATTATGAAACTATACACTTGTGCCTGTGTTTTTAAATTTATTTTTCTTGTTAGTGATTGAATTGTTACATGTTGATGTGTTGTGTGTTGATACTTCTTTTTCTCCTTATAAAAGTAAATAAAAAAAGATCAGGTAGTACTTTGATATATGTATAATCCAATATGTTAATAACCTATCCCATAAGTAGTTGCAAAAACATTATTATGAGCTCATTTAATAATTTCAGATGTTAGGGCCGATATGGGCCAAGTTGGCGATGCAATATGCAAATAATGAGTACATACAAATTGGTCAAGTCAATTGTATGCTTAATGAAATGACTTGCAAGAACTTTGATATCAAGCAGTACCCATACCTGTTATGGATTTTTAATGGAAGAATTGTAAGTATATTTTTTGATGAAAATCTTACTTATTTTATGAATATGAAAGTTTGCTACTCTTTTGCACTAAAAGAGCCGATCAGATCTGTATGAAATTGCGTGTAAAGATAAATAATAGTATGAAAAACTTGCTTATGAGCTTTTTAGCTAACTATGACATAATTGAAGCCACAGTTACTAGTTATGCTAGGTATATATATGTAGAGGGTGGTCTAATATGCAACAATTTGCCTACCGCCAAACATACTACAGTGCTCAAATGCTCTTGAAATTATTTGATTTAATAATACTCCACACCCAGAATCATTTTTGTTGTAGGTTATATAAATTGTTTTGTCTTCACAGATGGGTGTCGCTGTAGAAACATACACATTGGAAGATTTAACAGAATATGTTGAGAAAATGCTGCTAACTGAAAATCATGACCCAGATAAATTCATGAAGAAAAAGAAAGCATTGCCGGTTGCAAGAATAACAGAGGAAACATTTGAGACATTCTTGCAAAAAGATCTGGTGTTCATTAATTATTTTGCACCTTGGTAAGAAAAATTCATAAATGTAAATGGAAATTGTTAAACACAAGCAAACAGAATTTACTCATACATTATAAAATTTGGTTAACTAAGAATTTGGTAAATTTGCATGGCATTTAAAGTGTTGATATATATTAAATTCTTATTTTCTGTACACATATGAAAAAAATAATCAATGTAATTATGTATCAATAGAAATGTTACTATAATCGTTTTTCAGGTGCGCCCATTGTATGCAATTAGGTCCTCTCTGGATGAAGCTGGGTGAGAAATTCCAGAATGAACCCAGGGTACTGATAGCTGATGTTGATTGTGTTAGATCAAAAACTGTTTGTGAAATGGAGAAGGTAAGGCTCTTTCATACTACTTATAGTTTTTGCGCGTTTCATGATAACACTACAGACCCACTTCGACTTCAGTCGCGGTTAGTTCTATCTACATAAAAACCATTTGTTTGCCCTAACAAAACCGTAAAAAAAATGGCAAAACATTTGGCGATTAATTTTTATTTATACAAGTATATACATACATATTTAGCTAGCTTAGTTAAATATGTTGGGTTAAAAAGAATATATTAATAAAAATTAATGTAGTAATTGCAATGAGACTATTCTTCAAATACATAATAAGTGTTCAAAGAAATGTCCTTTTAAAGGAAGTACAATGTCGGCTCTAATTTGTCAAAATGACACCAATTGTAAACACAATATTGCTGTAAGAAGCAAACATTTCAAATAATCTTTGTTTCGGTAAAATATGATGTCGTCTTTTTTCAGATTAATGGTTTACCAACACTTATTTTATACAAACACAAGGAAATTGTCAATATTGAACATGGTGGCCGACCTCTAGAGAGCTTGGTTAGTTTAGTTAATGAACATTTACAAAACTCCACTAAAAAAGAAACAGATGCGGAGAAATCAGATCTGGTATCAAATGATGCTAATCTTGATAAAGCCAGTCAAGAAAGCAATGAGTTAGATAGTGCAGAAAAAGATAAAACAGTTGACGATGAAATAATCATACAAGACGAAACAAATAAACTACCAGAAAATTTTCATGATTTGGATGAAGTAGTGGAAGTGAATGATGATGATGAAAAGGAATTGCTTACCAAAGATGAACTTTAATAGATATTTCATAGGTAGAGAAATAAAATATTATTTATTTGATCTCATATGGAGTTTTATTTTGTGTCCTTAAAATATAAAGAATAATCTTACATAGAAAGTATTGAGGATAAATTTAAATTAGCTTTTTTAGAGTAGGCTTTATTTAACTTAATGTTTGTATGTGATACGGTAAGCATATTCTTACCACATAATTGAAAGGCAGAAAATCAAAACTACAAAATAATGAAAGAATCTTTTATTTATTCAAGAATAAACAATTCTTTGTGCTTCAATGTTTACAGAAAAGCAGTGACGCACCTAACACTACGATCAACAATTTATTTTTTAATGCTACACTTAATAGTACTGGATCAAAATTAAATTAAAACACATTGGGACCTGACTGTAAATATCATACCAGACAATATTACAGCTCAGCTTGTGGATAAAACTACAAAATGAAATATTTCTAGACACATGAAATTAAAATAACTGCACACAAAGTTTGGAAAAGGAGAACAATGGACTTTTTAAATTTGAACTTAGAATATTCTGACTTAATGAATTGCCATATCTGCACAATTAAAAGATTTAAATAGTTGGATAACAATAAAAAAAACAGGTATCAATCCCACGGGGTCCATCCAACCCACACAACCTGATTTTAAAATGGGACCAAATAAAAACAGTTTCCTATCAAACTCAAAAAATGCCCATCAGTTGAAAACTCACGAGTTATCAGGTAACAACAAAAAAAAAAACTTAAAACATACTATAAGGCAACATTGGACTGTTCTTGGACAACCATTTTGTCATTGTTTAATAGAAAATCCTAATTTTGATTAGTTTATTCAATTAATATAACATGTTATGCTTTTCATATTAAACTCTTAGTTTCTATTAAAATAATTAATTTTACTATTAATAATAATCCCCAACCTATGATTTGTGTTACAGTATTTCAAATTTCTATTCTTTAAAAATTTCCTACACATAAATCATGTTTTCAAAGGCATAATAATGAGCCTTAACAACAACTCACCCAAAAGTTTAATAAAAGCCTTTTAGACTTCTCTACTTGCCATAAAAGAACCGACTTCCTATAGGATACCCACCAAGACAGACAAAAATTAATAATAAAACCAATGTATTACCAATTTGCTGCAAAACATTATTTAAATCGATGTTTTTCAACAGTTTGGGACTGGAAAAAATTTCCATCAGCTATGGTGGCTTCTCTGTTGATTTGTTTATGTCTATCTCGTGATACAATCTCTTCAAGCACCTCCCCATCTCCTTTTATTAATCTGGAACCAAGATAGAACTGAGAGGGAGCAATATTTCAAAAGTCTATATAACACAAAATAGATTAAAGTTGTGACAAATTGTAGCTAAAAAAAAGTTGAGAACTAGAGAAAAATAATGAATTAATCAAATAACACAATGGTTCTATATATTTGTTTTGAATTATATATTAAAAAGTCTCAACTTCTTATAAATAGTTCTGATAATTAGTTGTGTGTGTAGTATTTTAATCAAATTCAGAAACACATAAGATAGATAGAATAACCTGTATCTCCCAGTCTCCTCATCTAGAACTCTCCTTACAACACTTTGCCTCTTTTCCCATTCCTCTTTGGTCATTGGTGCCATAGCTTTTGATTTCTCCATAAGTTCTAGAAGTAATAAAGAATTAAACAATATGTTGTCAATTTCATATTGCAATTTCTAATAAGACTTTTTCTTTTGACATTTAATTGCAAAAATAATGCACTATCCACATTGAACACACATTTCATAGAAGTTTGAAAATGTAGAAACCAGAACCTAAGTTGTGCTACCTGTATTTTTTTTAAACAGTTCTAATCCAACTTTTAAAGAAATAATAGATAATTCAATTCTTGTGCCTTAATTTGAATGAATACCATATAAACATTAAAAAATACATATTAATCATTAATAAAAAAAATTGTTATCGTACCTATCGGTATATCGGTAGTAGAATCATCTTTTACAACATCATCGAGACTGCCGCTTGAGCTTCGTGTCTTTTTTAATTTCTTTATTTCCTCTTTTAACTTTTTCTTAAGAGCCCTCTCGGTTTTCTTCTTTTCTTTTTTTAATTTCTTTTTTAATTTACGTAGCTTCTTCTTTTCTTGGCTTGAATCAGAGCAGCTAGAACTATCGTCTGATGAAGATCTTCGTTTTTTCTTTGATTTCGATTTTTCTTTTCCCATCGCTTTTTATTATATTGATTTAAAGTTAAGAGCAGTTATTTAATTAATGCTTGCTATATTTTGTTGTTTTTATTAATTAAGGTAATTATTCTTATTTCTTATTTATTTTTCAGAGATTTCATAAAGAATTTACAGTTTCGCTCAGTGTCCTGTGGACTGCGATATTGTCAATTGAGATTTGAGATTTGAGTTTGATGCGTAGCACAGAGTAATAAATATACTACGTACTAAAAACGTATCTACAATCTAAATAATAATTTACACGTTTTCATTTATAATATCATTGATAATATGGATAATGGAAACAATATTAGCCTAAATCAAAAAACAAGATTCAGCGATCTGTCACATGCCATACGATATTTTACAACATGACGGTGATGACATGAGTAATATACTAATATTACTTACTCTGTGGCATTAATTTCTAAATTAAAAATTTCGCTACGGGCGAAAAGGTAGATTAATCTCCTCTTTGGCCAAAAGATCCACATAAATCACAGTGTACTTTGATATTATATACATAAACAGAGAAAAATAGTTTCCTCAGTCTACGTTCTAGTCATGTCATCATATCATATGTTCTCACTGCTGGGACACACGCCCCTATGAGGTTTGCTGCATCACGCTGGCCAAATGCGGCTTGGCAGATGTGAGGTGATTTGATTCTTGGATTTGTGCAGATAAATTGAAAAACAATTTATTTCCTGCACGTGCTCCCGGTCTCGAACCCCGACTTATTGATTTTGAAGTCCGAGGTTCACACCACCACTGCATTTTACGTTCTATGAGTTTTACCAGGTTTTATTACAGGTGTCATTAAGTATATATAAGAAGAGGTTATCCTGTGGAATGTGGTTTGTAGGAAACAACAAAACTCTAGTTGAGAGTCGATTTCGTAGTTACATAATTGATATCTTATAGATTTTCGTTTCGAGTAATATGAAAACTATTTAAAGAATAAAATAAATAATAGTTTAAAAAAACTATAAGACACGCTTTAACAAAAATCATATTTTGCAAATTGAAAAATGGAATAATTTTATCAAATTAGTGTATTGTCATCGGTCCTCAATAAATCTACAAAGTTTGAACGAAATCTGGCCGTTTAAAGTGGGTCAAAATCGCGCCCAAAGAAGTCGGTTACAAACAAACATACAAACAAACATGCAAACAAACATACAGGTGAAGCTAATAAAAAGCGTGTAAAAAAAACTCGATCATGAGGCGTGTTTTGAACCTGCGTCCTTCGCTGTACCGTCACTTTTTCGTATTTGTATTCTGTTTACACTGACCTGCTGTATTGTGACTCGGCCACCCATGATTCCACTTCAGGAATCGCACTTCGTCTTTTAATTTTTTATACCATCCTGTTCAAATGTTTTTAAATTTTTGTGGTAAAAACTTTTCACAAAAAGATCATTTCATACTAAAAAATTAAAAATTAAAAGGTGAATGTGCTTTTAAAGTTATTTCATGGTATTAGTTATATTATAGATTACGTATATTATTTATTTATCATATGACTTGATATGTCATATACATAAATCCCCCTGCACGAGGCTTCGCCCTTTTAGTAACGAAAAATATAGACAGTTTCGGGCTCAAAGAGTAGTATAATAATACGGATAGTTCCGGGGTTTCACCCGCATCGCAACTAGATTTCCGGGATGAAAACTACTCTATGTCACTGTTCAAATTATTTACTCTTATAATTTTTCTACTAAATTTCATTCAAATTGGTTCAGTGGTTCAGATGTGAAGAAGAGACAGATAATTACATGTGGAGCTTATGTGCTTCGATGAAATAATATGATTGTGGTTATATATAATATTGTCCTAATTAGATTATTACACTTACATAGTAGACATTTCAAGACTGCATTGTGGATACAAAGCTAATTATTATTATTAGCATTACGATTGTTACGTGGAAAATGATTTCAAATCATAACGCAGTTCACTGCGAAATGTCATTATTATTCAAAGAGCAAACAGACCTTGCGGTTGCGATTAACAGAATGCCTATGAATACGTATTAATGTGATGTATTGTCGAGTCGCCAAGAGGTATGCGACAGCGTGACATATATCTATATTGTATATCCATACCGTCGCATTGAGCGGTTTACGACGGGAGTCCCGATGAATAATTGAGGGAGGAACGCGCCTGCGCGCAGCTGGCGTGCCCGATACAACTCAATCGTCCGCGAATTATACGACTCTAATTATTATTTAAAACCAAATAATGTGTGTGCGCGTGTGAACTGTTGATTGTGATAAGATGCAAGCCGGTGGACCGGATAGCACGGCGGTCTCGGAGGCCCCGAGCAGTGGAAGCGAGGAGTCCGATTGTGAGTTTGGTCCAGAAGGAGAAGCTGAGACTGCTTTGACTGAGGAATGGGCGCGAGAACTACTGATATGCTCGGGTGTGGTCGAACCTAACGAGGTATTTCTACTTTTCATTCAGAAAAATATAATTCTTGGTATAATGAGACAGTACACGGTTAGGCAGTGGATAATTAAATTTCAAAGAATTGACCTGATTTAAAGTCAACATCTTGTAAAATAAATGCGAAACAATTACAAACACGAAAAAGAAATATGTACAGCGCAAAACAATTACCTATTCATTATTATTTACTAAATCTTCCCATATGACATAAGTTTTTAATAGGAGGTTGTAATACTTATATTTCAGATCCGAGTAGAATCTAGGGCCGGCGTCGCTGGTGCCCTAAGCAGGGTACTCGCGGTGACAGTCCGCTACGAAAGCGAGGGAGAACGGCATGCTCTGCCTCTTGTTGTTAAACTTCCACCCCGGGACCCGTTTGGGAGGCTTTTCGTAGCTGAAGCACAATTTGATACTAGAGAAATATTATTCTACACGGAATTAGCACCAGCGCTCAATAAATTGGCTCAAGAAGCTTTAGGTCCTGATGAAGGGCTCGCAGTTCCGCGATGTGTTAAAGCTAGGTTACCAGGTGTGTATGTATGTGTGTGTGTGTGTGTGTACTGAACTGCAGAACTCTTAAGAGAGATTTTTCCCATGTACGTTATTTTTGCAAAATAAGTTCCTAGGTAATTCACTTTTCGTACATTGCATTTATAATATATTAGGTAGGGCATGACGGTAATTAATAAATTATTATAAATTGTTAAATTATGTGTCAAAAGACATTCTAACTATATGAATAAACTAACATACCAACACAAAATTATACTCACTTACACTTAGATACTTCAAGCGTACTCGTTAAAAAAAGTTGCGAAAATAGGTCAAGATTAATTAATGTCTCACAAATTAAGTATCATCGCTCTTTATTGTGTTCAATGGGTGGACTTGATTGCTTGGAAAGTATTTTCGTGTGTTTGATTTTTCGCGAGTATTATATAAGTAGAAATCAACGGATTTAAAACGCAATATTTTCATTAGAGTTGGTAAAGTATTTAATTCTAACGGTATGAATGTATACAAGACCCTTATAAAACATCTGATTGTTTTATTTATATTAACTTAATATGCACTACAACTAGCAAGCTAATATTATGTACCTACTTTAAAAATGTAATGATATCGTCTATAGACAGGTACCAGTTCCGTTACGTATTTTTATCTTTTACTGCACTTTGCGTGACAAAAATACTTTAAGACGTCACAAAACACGCGCTCATTTGTGAATCATCATATTTTTGTGTTGAAATATTTTAACTTGGCTGCCATGAATTTGTTTATTTCTAAATTTTTCATTTTTCATTTATTTATTTCAGATGAAATTGGAGGAGACAGCGAGCTTGTATTGGAAGATGTGACAGCCGTAGGTTTCGAATCAGCTGATTTCGCTGAAGGCTTAACTATAGAACGAGCTAGAGCGGCTCTGTTTGCCGCGGCTCGACTTCACGCACTGTCCCTTGCTCTACGTGACAGAGAGGGCCCCCTGGACCAAAGGTTCGATTTCTTATTCCCGTGTGAACGCGCTGCCGCTGGGTATCTGCGTTTAGTGCGCAGAGGCTTACCACAACTAGAAGCATTTCTTCGTGGTCGTACAGATTGTGTTGGCGAAGCCGCCGCTGTCAGCGCACTTAGCGCTCGGGCCCCATCATTACTCGGTACTTTATTACGACCAGCCGAACCTGCCCCCCTCGCACATGCTGATTTTTGGAGTGGGAACCTTC
>NC_052104.1:1394875-1407586 GCF_012273895.1 Zerene cesonia
CGCTACTGTTATTATCCTCATTAACCCCAGAACTCAGAAGGGCGGTCGGGGACACATTAATTGAGGACTATGGAGATCGTTTGGAAGCTGAATGTGCAAGATTGGGTGCTGCGCCCGCCGGAGCAGTTGTAAGACGGAGCTTGAAACAAGATTGGCCACGAGCAGCGTTGAGAGCACTTCTCCTGTGCGCGGGGAGTGTTGACGTGGCCCTTGGGGAGCCGCGAGCTGAACAACGTCTGTTAGAAGCTGTTAGAGATCTATACGCACAAGGAGTTCTTGATCTAAAACCAGACTCAGAGTTGTGAGTGTTTAAGTGCCAATAGCGTATTTCGTACCTATTCGACAATCGAGTCGTTTAATGTATATTCAGTCGCATAGTATGTATTTATTTCAATATATTATTACGTATTTATTAAAATGCGAATGTGTTTACATTCGAGAAGGACAACGATAATTTTAATGAATTCTTATTGTCGCGATGGCAATGGTGCGATGCCTAATCAAAGACTGAATTTAACTTATCAAAGACCGTTGTGCGTTTAATTTACTTTAAGTAGATCGACACAGTAATTGCTCATAGAATGAAAAGTTTAATCGAATACAGTCTTTCGATTATAATTTAAATTTAAGTATTAAACTTATTCTTGGTGGAGTATCTATTGTTTTATTTATCTAATACTGAAAAACAATGAAATCAAAATTTGAAGCGGATCATAATATATGTACAAATAATCATTACATTTATGATCTATAATTCTATACGTTATTACTACCACCCCGAGCCTGACTGACCCGGCATGCATATGCACACAAAATTTCATGATAATCGGTTCAGCGATTTCGGAGGAGTTTGGTAACTAATATTGCGATCACGAGAATTATAAACAGTAACTAGACCATTTCTGTAAATTACATATTTTGCAAAGAGTGCTATGCAACATGGATGTTTCATATAATCAAATGAAATGGTTTGTAAAATTTTTACAAAACTTTATATGGTTATGGAATAGATTCAACACAAAGCCTAAATTATATTTGAAAAAAAAGGAATTTCTATCCATACTCATGTAATCGTTGGATAAAATAACTTTATTTGTGAATATTTTATTAAATGAGGTGTTAGTAAAAAGGTCTTTAAAAATTAAATAGAGTTTTCTAAATATGGCATAGCGAGAATAAATATAGATAAGTATCTAATGTCATAAATAAACGTTAAACTGGCTCTTTTCTTGGAAAGTCGAGAAAGCACAAAATTATGTAGTCTAACCGAGCGAAGTCGCGGGCGAAAAGCTACCTCTTACATATATTGTTTTACCCAGAGTTAGTAATATATAGTCTTACCTACTCCCTATTTTTTATCTGTAACATACAAACTTCCATCAGGGGATGGAAATTTTATTCACTTATAGGTAGAATTTATCAAAAACCTTACTTAGCAGATGCCTCATAATGTATGTCTGCATGCCAAATTTCAGCCCGATTCGTCAAGTTCTGTGTGTGGTAGTCGAGCACGCTTCGGCACGAATCGAAAGTACCACACCCCCACAGAAGACCGGCGTGAAATAGCATTCTGCTGTGTTTCATTCAGAGAGTGGGGGAGCCGGAGGCCCATATTCTTTTCCTTCCCCTTCCCAGTACTTTCATTTATTCCTCTCGCCAATCCATTTGTAGAGGCGTAAGGTACTGCAATGGACCTTATGCCTCTCCAAATGTTCATAGGCGATGGTAACACTTACCATTAGGCGTCTCACCAGCTCCATTGCCGACTGTAACATGAAAAAAAAAGTGGGTTGGGCCTTGCGTTGATAGATCACTATGTATATGTAAGTCAGTCAGTCACATACTCGTATATATATATATACATATTCAAGATAAATTAATTTTTTCTAGCACTTGTAACTGTCGCTCTCTGAGTGCGCTGAAAAGTAGTGAAAAATAGTGTTAAAATTTTTCTTTTGGTTTCAAAAACAGAATGTAGGCATTTTTTGGACCTAAACTTACACATAATATTTAATGCCCATTTCACAATTTAACATTTTATAAAAGTTTAACATTGAAGTATTATTTTTCGTATTCATATTACCTCTAAACATTGTAAATATAAATTGTAGTTTTATAGCATTGAAAATATTTATTTGCTGCCATTTATATTTGATTAACAGAAATTACAAAATTTTTAAAAGAGAAGACAGCACTAGAAGACAGTGACAGTATGTCATAATCTAAAGAAAATATGATCTCATGTTTGGCACTTGACAGTTGACCTTCGCGATATAAATTGAGATCAAAATTAATATTATTTATTGTGGTGAAATGATAATCTGGTGGTGTTTATAAGTGATAAGAGTAGAATATAGTCGAAGATGGCCCATCAGAACCAAGTTAATCTAGATATGGGGGAAGAGGACCCAGAGGAAACCCCTCCGAGACCGAATGCACTCACCAGAATGGACTCTGTTACCAGACCCACAATACCGAATAGAAGTAATATCGGTCTTGGTGACAGACTAAATAGCATGTTTAGAGAAATTCGACCTCTAGTGGAACACGCACGAATGGTAAATATTTGTATACAAACGTTAATAATTGTGATGTAATTATAGTTCCAAATTTGCTAGAAACCGAATTTATCTTATTTAATATTATTTATTGATGCCCTGACGAGTTGCTCATTGTACCAAAAATAAGAATATATTGAATATAATCCTGTTCCTATTCTTTCAGGGCAACAATGCAAGACTCTCATTACCAACTTGGCTGCCACGCAATCCGCCGAATACCCATCAACTTGGCGATGGTCCACAGCGGCCACAGAGCTCCATAGCTCATGTGAACCTTGGGCCAGCAGCTCAAACATATATTGTGACAGAACGGGGTACGCCACCAGCATTGCGAGCCCAAACTAGCCATGCCTTGAGTACTAGCATTTCTAATGATTCCAATATGTCTGACCAAGTCCCAGAAGAAATAAATATATCAGTTAATCCAGCCAATAATAACAATATCAATGATAATGCAGAGACAGACAATCAAAGTGATGATGGCACACAGCAGGTAGGATACATTATATATGAAATGGATAAAATTAAATATAAAAATTTTTATATGAATAAATAAACATAATTTCAAAAATTGTTGCAAATAAGTGATTTGCCATTGAATCATATTTATTTCCAAATTAGTCCTTAAACAAAACAGAAGCAATAAAATATTACCATAATGAATTAAAATAACAAAAAGACAAAAAAACATATATATTTTTATTGATGTCATTATAAATTGTAACTTAATATAAATTGTAATTAGTTGTTTACCTGTATTGCAATGCGGAAAATAGTTGTACACATTTTTATTGGATTGGGATATGAATACAAAAATTATGTAATCCCTAATATGGTCAATAAATAAGGTTATGTGTGTTTAATCTATACTAATACTATAATGCTTGCTGCTATTAAATGCACTAATCTCAGGAACTACTCGTCTGATTTGAAAAATTCTTTCAGTGTTTGATAGCCCATTATTGAGGAAGGTGGGGCGGACCGCTAGTTTAAAATAAATAAAGTAATGCATAAAAAACACAATGCTTGTACCATTTACAATTTTTTTTTAACTATTCCTCATTGCTTTTTTAACATTTGATGTTTTGACACTTTGACAACAAACATAACAGTAATATTTAATTTAAATTATTATAATAACACTAATTATTCAAATTTTAGGTTGTGGATGTTCGAGGGACACTAAATTTACTGATACGATATGCGCCATTCTATTTCCTTCTGTTTGTAAAATATTTGTATGACAGCAGGGAGGCCATTTTCACATTTATAATTTTATTCTGCACATTCTCTCATAGTGACAGCCTTGTTAGAAGGTAAGAATAAATATATTAATTTATATTTGAAACATCTATGTTAAATAGTCAGCCAAAATTTATACCCTGCTAGGACACATCTCACAGATTTCCAAACACAGTATTACATATCATAGACCTTTTTGATTCTTGGATATACTGGTTGCCTCACAACTAACCACCTTCACTAAAAATGTGCAGATGAATTCAAAATTGACTTTGTTTTTGAACAATCTTGTCTCAGACAAATCCCAGCCACTGAATTTAGCAAAGGAAAAAAATTATTGAAACATGCAAACCATATGCTAATATGCATAGCCAACTAAAAAAAGAGTTGACCAAATTGGGCTGGTGAAAAAACTGAAAAAAAAAAGACTCGACCAATGCTGTTTCTCCCTTTTTTTCCTATTAAATAATGCAATTTTAAATTTTAGGGAACACGGAAAGCAAATGAATCGCAGTTTCCTTGCCTTGCTAAGCGAATTACTGTTTACAACAAGCTGTATAGCAATTGTACATTTTCTATTCGGCCATGGGCGGTTACTGCCCAATGTTATAATGTTCCCGGGCTACACTGAACCAATAGATGTGTGGGAGCTACTGTGGCTGGTTGTGCTTACAGATCTTATTGTGAAGATAATCACTGTGGATATTAAGATAATTGTTACAATGATGCCTTCTATCGTTTTGCCTTACCAGAAACGGGTGAGTTTTTTGATATGCTGATAAACTACTATAATTATAAGAATTTATAATTAATGAAAAACTTCCACCAGTAGACTCGATAGACAAAGGAAATGCCCATGGAAGCAAGATATAGCAAAGAAACCCTGTACTTCTTTAGATTAGTGCATTCAAACAAATAAACTATTCAGCTTTATATTATCATAGCAAAGAACAGATTTTTTATTACTCTTTTTGAATAAAAATTGGCATTGTTTTTATGTATGTATTGTATTGTAAGACATGATTCATATTTGTGCATGTTTGCTTTTCCAATGGATTAGATCAGTTAAACCTGAGGAATGAGTTTTGTTTCACTCTTTCTATTTCAATGACTCCATCTTATGACTCTCAACTATATATACCATGAGTCATACATTCGATAAAAAAACTCTATATTGTAATAAAACGTTAAAATGATATCGCGATATGAACATACGTACTTTGGGACTATCCACTGTGTATAGTCAAATTTTAAATCCTATCCTACTAATATTATAATGCGATAGTTTGTAGGGATGTGTGTGTGTTTGTTGCTCTTTCACGCAAGAACTACTGAACCGATTGCAATGAAATTTGGTACGTAGACAGCTGAACAACTGGAAAAACATATAGGGAACTTTTATCCCGATATTCCTACAGGATACGGACTTACGCGGGTGAAACCGTGAGGCGCAGCTAGTTATTTAAAAAATTAGTAAACTAATTTTGAAAACGCATTTTTGATAAGTTGTTATTATGTAATATGCAAAAATAAAAACATATGTACTCATGTCATTCAGTCAACTAATGCGAACTTGCGACTGAGCTTTATTTTATACTAGCGGTGTATATTCATATAGGGATAATGTACATACCCAATGGTGAAAAAATTTTGATGTTTGTCCAATAGTTCCTGAGTTTATATTTAATATTTGGCTCTTAAGATACAGAATTTTCTAGTTTAGGAGGCAATGTAGATATGTAATAGATATATATATATATATATGTAAAGTATACATAGATATGTAAAGTATGTTTGGGAAAATAAACAGTTTATTTATTATTTATTTTATTATTAGTTTAGAAGTATATTTAAAAAAATATCTTAAATGATTAACTATAATTTACATACCATCACTTCCCTGCCGTAGCATAGTCGGTGGACGAGTACCGAGGGAATTCTTACCATTAATTATAGTCTCTACTAATATCATAAAGCTGAATAGTTTGTTTGTTTTTTTTTGAATGCGCTAATCTCCGAAACTTCTGGTGCGATATGAAAAACTCTTTCAATGTTAAATAGCCCATTTATTGAGGTAGGCTTTAGGCTATATAACATCGTGGCTAAAACCGCGGTCAATAGCTAGTTTCTAATATTTTATATATTAAAACGTATCTCGAAACGCATTTTCAATATTGTAGTATAAAAAATAAATAAATTTAATTAAATAATTGCAGGGGAAAGTCTACCTATTCACAGAAGCAATATCGCAACTGTATCGGTCCTTAATAACCATTCAGCCGTGGATCTTCTTCCTGATGCAATCATACGAGGGCTCCGAGAAGATGGTGGGCATGTTCCTCACATCTGCGTACGTCATTGCCAAAGTGGTCGAGATACTTGTGAGACTGCGCCTGTTCAAGAACGCCACGTGGACTCTCCTGCAGAGTGTGGTAAGTTTTTTTTTGGGAATACCACTCCTAAATACAATTATTGATATAATTGATAGTGTAAAATGCCAGTCTTGTTTGTGAAATTATAGCTAAAGATATCATGTTTTATTATTTAGAATGATGAATAGTTGTTTTTTAGAAACACGTAATGTAGTACTTTACTAAAAACCTTCTACTTAGGACCGTAAAGGTAAAAGAAATTCAATCGGGTCGCGGGTACCATATCGGTGTATCGCGGTTTAGGGGCGTTCAAATCTCACTTCCAGATGATTTTCAACTGACTTTCAAAAAAAGAAGACGGTGCTCAAATTGACAGTGTTTTTTCTTGGGTTGGTTGGTTACCTTGTAACTTTCGACTGCGTGAACCGATTTTCATGACGTCTTTCATATTTGAAAGCTGACACCTCCACATTAAAATTTGGTCTATTTCTAACAACTTGAAGGCGGTTTAATGCTATATTATCAATTAGTGCCCATCAAATAAATTACATGTGTTCCAGAATTTGGGAACGAAGCCCACAGGGGAGCAGCTGATATCAGCCGGTGATTCCTGCCCCATATGCCATGATGACTACACCACACCGGTCCGGCTGGGGTGCAGCCATATCTTCTGCGAGCTCTGTATAGCCGCATGGCTGGATAGGGAACACACCTGCCCACTGTGCAGGGCCAAGGTCACAGACGAGCCCACCTGGCGAGATGGTTCCACTACATACGAACTGCAATTGTATTAAAAGTATGGGTTTCTAACATAGGAAAAATTCTTAAAAATTTTGAAGGATTATTGCGATATTACCTTTGATTAGATACAACTAGTTACTCAATCAACGTCAAAAAAAGTAATAGTAAGTATACCCAATCTGGAATTGGATAGACTTTACAATGTTTTATTTTATCTTGTGCTTTGTAATTCCGACTTTAATTTAACCAAAAAAGGTTGAATTTTTAAAAAAATATCAATGCTTTTGGTTCGTAGTTTTGAATGAACCTTAAAACATTACAAATAAGGTTAATTTTGCGTAACGTTTGTTTCTTCGACTAGGATTTTGACGATCATATTTCAGGATAGTTCGTCAATTTTTGTATAAAATAGTGTGTCTAGTTGCTATTTGTTATGAAAGGGAATATTGCAAAATTAAATCAGACAATATGGGTTATATGTTACATTTCATAAGAAATAATCTTTAATTGCATCTATGTTAGGGCATAAGGTATGTGTGTAAACATTTTTGTGTTAGTGTGATTGTAAATGATGCAGACTGTATTATGATTAAGTTGAATACATCTCTTCTTCATATTTATACTACCCAGCAATGACCATTCTCTTTATAAATAAATATATAATCATGAAAATAGTAAGAAAAAAATCTTGAAAATTATATATTATCTGTAATTCGATAGCTAGTCTATGGAAGATATTATAAATAAAAACAAAATGAATGTGCACTTTCGAATTGATTTGTTTATATCTTTTTAGATGTTTAATCATATTGAATATATATAAATGTTTTAAGACTAATAAATAACAATATAAAGCTGAAGAGTGTTTGTTCGAATGCGCTAATCACAGGAACTACTGGACCTATATCAAAAATTATTTTACCATTGGATAGATACGTGATCCTTGATTGCTATGGGATATATTATGTACCACGGTCGAAGCTGGGGCGGCCAGCTAGTTGTTAAATATAATAAAAGCGTTGATTATCGCATATAAAGATATTTCGACAATTTTACTTGAGCAAGGTAAGTGAATTTTTCTCGTCGAAGCCATATTAATTGATATATGAATTCAATTGACTGACTAACGGCTCTAAAATTGTATTTTAACTATATAATCCCGGATATTGAAGGTACTTTTATACGAAAGAGAAAATTAATTTAAATTCAATTCTATTCAAAATTAAGGAATGTTATATAAACAAGTTAATTGTGAAAAATAACGGTTAATGAAATAACCTCACGATTAATTGTAACTTACAAAATAATAACTATCTCTTTCTTACCCATGTGCATTGATTAATATGTCCCAGTCTCTATTTAAATATAGCATATATGTTTTAGATATACATTGGTTACAAATGTATCATATGTAGATATTATATTCATATGTAGATAAAATTACTTAAATTCTAATAAAAAATAATTTGTTGAGATATATTGCCTGGTTTTTGATGTTTGTTTCAGAAATTATTTTAAAAATAACTCCATTCATTAGGAAATCTAATCATTTGCATTTATAGGAATATATGAATTATATTTTACATGTGTATTATTCATCACACGTGTTTGTAAATGAACGAAACCTACTATATGTAGGCATAAAATTTATAATAAGTCTTAAGCATTTGATAAGTTAAAAACTTAAATTATTCTAGACCTAACATTATAAGCACCACTTTAAATAATTGTGTATCAAATGATATATAAACATGTTTTCAACTATTTTATGAATTTCTCATGGGCCTCGAGTTTTTTCGTTTAGAAAGAGAAAGTAGATCGTTGTAACCCAACTTACTCGCGCTAAAAAGAAATATAGCATGGTTCGTCCTTAGGTGAGAGTGAGAGGGTATAGTGTTTTTTTACTCTCTCTATCGCATTACAGGTTTCCTTACCAATCCAAACCGGAATGCATTTGTCTCATTCATTATTCATATTATATATATATATACATTAACTACGTATTTATTTTTATTTAATTGCTCCTGGCGATCGCAGTGATTGCATGTATAATATGGACTGATTGGATGTCGATAGTTTAATTTTATTTCTATGTACGTAGAAATCAAGTTTAATCCCGTTTTTTATAATCATTTATAAAGAGCTTTTGTATTATAATTATGTAGGCAATAAATTCAATTAATCATTATATTTAATTTTCGTTTCTTTTCTTGTTGTTATTTTTATCTCGAAATTTACTTATAGTAGAGTATTTTAAGTGAATTTATTTGTAAATCAAAACACTGTATATATGTAAATAAAATTAATGAAAAAATTATGAATTGAAATTATTTTGTTAAAATTTAGTAAGACTTATATTTTGTTATTTAGTAATTTAACGGTAAGTTTATTGTATGTTATAAGACTATTTCGTTGATGTAATAAAAATCATTTGCAAATTCAAACAATGTAATATAATTATTTGAAAAGACAATTTGACGCTTTTAAATATGTATCACAAAATAAATGCATTATATAATTTAGACTCGAAAGTTATTAATTAAAATAAGTCATTAAGGACTGTTAAATTCTTAAATTAGGGTGTTAAATGTTGTTTAAGATAATGAAGACAGTTAGGAGTCTTAGGATATAGTTATTTTTTGAACATAAAATATAATATTGGTGTTCTAGAGATTTATTAGAACCCTTATTAACACAGTCTCTCTTGTAAATAACAGCTCAGCTTATATAGCTCTCGGTAATATGGAATGTAGAAGTTAGAATTTTAAGAATTGTTTTGTGTGTGTAAGAGAATCTTTATCATGTGCAATTATTGAAATAAGTAATTTTACATTTTAATTTGAAGGTAATTAAGCATGTATTTTCTTTGTCACATTAGGTATTAAATATAATTGTTAAATGAAATCCACACCCTTCTCTAATCCTAGCGATCTTGTACTGAGTATAATATTGTGTACAGCCATATAGGTATTTTAACTAATAACACATTACAGATCCTAGTTACTACCCTCCATATTCAGTGTTTTTTTTTTGAAGTGTGCATCTGTTATATGAACTACCAGTATCATACATATTCCATTCCGTCCTAAGTCTTAGATGACATCTGAAATATGATTGATAGTGGATGTATATGTATCTCTGATTTGCTTTCACATTCCATACGTTTTGTATGTGTTTTTTATAATTTGTTTGATTATATGTTGGCATTTCGATATGATTTCATCGAGGCTAGAATATAACGTGGATATAAATAACTGAATATTTAGTGTTTGAAATAAGATGCTTAATAAATTACAACTCATATCTACATATATTAGCTAATATATTGTTTAGTGTGAATGTGACTGAGCTGAACTTACAAAATCCCGGAAAATCACTACAGAAATAGAAATTACCCTCAATCGTACTAACTAAGATGCCAAAAAGTTAACATATATACCTATACAGAATATCATATGTTAGATTGTAATTAATTCCACTAAATGTATGTAAAAGAAATGTTCTATAATATTGTTTAAGCATGATGTGATAAAATTAATAAATGAAACAGGTGATATTTATGTTTTTGTTTTATTGTGTTTCGTGTTTTGAACAGAGAACTTTATGAACATACACTCGGTGAATATTCATTTTAGTAAGATTACTATGGTCCGAAATGAGGAGTCTTTTACATAGGCGTATATAGATAAAATATGGCACATTAAGCGTTTTGATTCACATCGTAAGATATACTAACTTCTTAAAAGATAACGCCCCTTTTTGTGTTTTCGGCCATTTCGAATTTGAATTTTATAATAGTTCAGTGTTTTGCCAGCTTTAACATTTTCATTTGATATTCATATTTCGACAGATTTTCTAATTAACAAGAAAACAGCTGATGATCTTCAAACGACTTTTCATTAAAGATTTACATCAAACATATCTGAAAACAGCACTGAAATTATTGTTGCGATGTAAGCTGGATAGACAGGTCTAAAAAATTGTAGACATCATTTTCGTATTCGAAATTGTGTAATACTATTAAATAAGTTTTTTGTATAACAATGAAAACGTTTCCTTCTAACTTTTAAGACTGGTGAGAATGGGTTAGAAGTTTTATTATAATTCGTTCAGTAATATTGAAAAACGCGAATTGAAAATTTGTATAAAATTCAAAACGCATGCATCTCTTAATACATCAATGACTTCACCCAAGTGAACGTACAGAAGTGATCGATATTTCTCAGAACATGTTATACAAAGTATATTTCATATAAATAATCTGGCCATCTAGATTTCTTTTAGTTCTACTAATCTCGTCTTTAAATATATACTGGTACTTTGTTGCGTCCAGGTAGGGCGCGAACTCTAGAGCGAGTGCACGTATCGAGGGAAATTAAACGCCAAATTGTAACACGGAATTCGCGCGTCGGTCGCACTTTATGGACGTAACGGTCGCGCGTATTACGTGCGAGAGAATCGCGGCGAATTCGTCCTTTCTGGACAAGCTCTAATACTTTGGTCACTTGTAAGAAACTACAAAGCAGAAGTTAGATGGTCCCACATTTCAAAATGTAATATGAACCTGCAAAAGGTTGAGTAATTCAAAACTGTTTTCTATCAAATAAATTTCTCTTTCACTTTAGTTCCTTTGGATCGTGACCAAATAAAACAAATACGTATTTAATTACACTTTAATCATTTACACTTTAAGACATAACATATCGCTTACCATTACTCTTGCCTACAAACGTGAAAAAATTAAATAATTTAGATCATTAATAGTAATTATTATTCAAAGTATCACAAATATCTGATAGAACGTTGCACTGTAAGCGCGAAGCATCTATCGTTGGCCGCCATTTTAGAATGAGAATACACGAAGCTCAAGACAATTAAAACACACAGAGAATTTTGTTGTGAGACATAACTATATATTGATCATAATGAGTTATTTTTACAACTATATTGCAATAAGGGGCGAAATTAAAAGCCAAATCGTATTAACATTATTTTCTTCTTATAGAAATATAAGACTGTCTATAGCAAATAAGTATAACATAAATGTCTTTCTATCTCGACTCTGTAATTCTACTCTTCAAAATTAAAAATTAAGATTAATATCGAATAGTCTACTGGCAGTAAATAGTAGCAGGCTTGAGCTTCGTAGTACCACAAACCTTATTATAAACATTCGTTTGGCGATTCCTAAAATTATCTAATTCGTCATTTGTACCGTATCTGTGAACGAAATTGTTACTAAACTTCCCAGGTTTGGTACATAAAACGTTTTATAGAAGGAAAATGTACAAATTGCATAGTACGTACCAACAATATTGTTTCATAAGGGAGCTTCCATAAATTACGTGAGGTGTTTTTCAAATTTTCTGTTCAATTAGAAAAAAATATTGCCGATTCCCCTCTTTCCAACGAAAGATTAGATGACAATTGAGGCGCCCCCTTCCCCCTTAAACATGTCACGTAATTTATGGACGCCCCCTAATTAATTTCCATCGGTATTTTAAAGTAATTTAGCGTAAGTAGTAAATGTTTGAGCAAAAATAGTCCGTGTTATAATAACGTTAACGTTCGCAGATACGACACCAGTTGTTTTGACATAATGCTACACGAGAGAAATGAATCAGCTACCAATCAGTCCTTAATGCTTTAACATCAAGATAGATTTACAATCACTATGATTTCGTTATTTACACATGTGATATGAAAACGATATTTTGAATTTTCGAATACGTTCGACAATTTCAAATTATATATACACAGAACTGGGTATGCGCTTCAATTACAAAAAAAAAAAA
>NC_052104.1:1408586-1443741 GCF_012273895.1 Zerene cesonia
AAAAAATTTTTTTTTGAGATCGTTCAAAAATCTTCAAACTTAAATGTAGGGGTGCAATAAACACGCCTATGATATTATACAGGAAAATGGCGGTACGCTAACACCATAGACAAAACAACTATGACACAAGAGCTGGTTTGGCTCTATTAGGACGGTGAGACACGAAATTGAAAATCTACAATTGTCCTTATAATACGAAGGCCCGTATTAAACCTCCAATGTCTTAAAAGCGACAGCTTCATATCCTAACATATTTATTGTCAGACATTCGAAGCTTAAGGAGTGGATTCTGTCAAATACCTATTCTTAAAATAATGTAATTAATTTTAAATCATACATATTTTTGAATATAGAATGTCCTGCAGAACTGAGAGAGCCGTTAGCAAATATATTCGTAATAATCTTATAACGATTGTTTATTAAGTTTTTAATTGCAGTTCAAATGAATATTTCGACAACAAATCGTACATTACAGTAGCTAGCCGATATTTCGTTGACACTCGACACAAGCGTTAGCGCAATTACAATAAGTCTCGTACACTTCACTTCTATTTAATACGGGCCAGTTTTTTCCACTGAAGACTTGAGATTATATATCACATACACTAATTGTTTGGAGCGAGCTGGATACATATGACGGATCAACGTCACTCCCGCCTTCGCAATAGGTACGGTTTGGATGCATATAATATTTTTGAGTTGTCCCAGCACATATTTTCTATTGAGTTGTTAAATTTAATATCTCTTTGTAAAGTGAGTTTCCATAAAGCAATTGTTTATGGTAAAGGACCATAAGTGTGTTCATCTTAATCAATGTATGGGACAATATGTCAAATTTAGGTATTGATGTATCGTGGAAAAATTTACTGCAATTACTCAGTTTCTTTAAAACAAGAATCATAGCAACTGATACATTTCACTAAATCTTTGATTTGATTTGATTTGATTTGAATCACACATCACTGAGCTGTAGTATGTAACCCTGTTTGTTTGACTGCGAATCATCCACTTAGTCTCTGGTAAAGCTGCTATGTCACAGATTCCTATATCTTGAAGTAATTTCGTCAAAATCGGTAGATTTGTAGACTCTTCACCTCTGCTCTCGCCACACTATCACAGTACCTCCCTCCCACCAATAATCTCCAGCGTACGTCCACTCCAACGCATCGAGCGATCAATCTCGAACGTTCCAGAACAGTGCAGCGGCGCCCTCAGTCCCCGTGAAGCTTCCGCTTGGCTGCCGTTCGTTACGACTTCGTCTCGCACGCGGCCGACAGTTCGACGGCGGGGGCGGCGGGGGGCGCGGGGTCCGGGGCCGACGTGCCCGCCTCCGGGTCCGGCGGCACCGCGGAGCCGTAGAGGAACAGGCTGCGGAGGCGCGCGGCGGAGCGGGCGGGGCGCGAGGTGGAGGGCAAGTCGTCGGGCCAGCTGGCCGCGCTGGCGGTGTCGGTGACGTCGGCGGTCACCTCGAGGCGGTGCGCGGCGGGCGACGCCGCGTCGGGCGCCTCGTGCGACGCCAGCGAGCCCGCCAGCCCCGCCAGCGACGGCGCGCGCACCTCCGCGTGCGCCGACCCGGCCGACAGCGACGCGTCGCCTGGGAATCGACATTTCATTTATTAACGTCTAACTGATCATTTTTTTATTAATTTCCCACATAACAAGATTGAAATTAATTACAACAGCCAGATGCAACTATTACACGGCATCTTAGGAGTTAAGATTCCCCTCGCAGTGGACACAGCATGCACATTTCATCTTTAATAACGAAATGTATATAATTGCTTAAAATTGTCTTTAACTATTCAAAACATATTAAGATAAAGCAAAAATACGAATTAGAAAACATAATTATTATTAAAATTAATAAAAATACATAATCATCATAAAAGCACCCATGAAATTGGATCTCAGATCTCGTATTAATCTATGAATTGTATAACAAGAGAGAGCCTGGACATAAGCAAGTGCACGTGATCAGGCTCCAATGCTAAGGTACAGGCGGCGCGAGTGCGCGTGGTCACGGCCGCGGTCCGGGCACTCACCGATGCTGGGCTCCAGGCGGCGCGAGTAGGCGTCCACGTCGAGCGCGTGGTCGCGGTCGCGGTCACGGTCGCGGTCGCGGTCGGTAGGCGCCGCGGCGCAGCCCCCCGCGCGGCACAGCGACACCGGCACCACGCCATATACGTAGAACAGCAGGATCGGCACGCCAATGCCCACCGCCAGTCCGGCCACTAGCGGCGACACCACCAGCTGTGATACATACGGACACAACATTTGTATAAACTAGTTAATAGTTTCTATCATATCACAATAATTGAAAACCAATTGAAGTGTTTTTCAATTTTTGGTCCTTCGAGCTCGATATCAAATTGTATTTACAAAAAGTTGAAAATTATTTGGAGCTATCAAACTGTGAAAATAAAGTGAGAAAGCAGTTCTGCAGCGAACTTGCGCACTGACCGCAGCGGCGACGGCGGCGGCGACGGCGGCGCGGCGGCGGGCCGGCTTGGCGCGGCGCAGGCGGCGGTGCGCGCGGCGCCCCGCCCACAGCGGCAGCCCCACGAGCAGCGCCGGCAGCGCCACGCCGGCCACGACCGCGATGCCCAGCGGCGCGCCCGCCAGCGTGCCCAGCTGCCACAGCAGCTTCTTCTTGCGCGACCACGGCTTCTTGCCCCAGAACGTGCACCCGCTCGGACTGCGGACCGCGTGTTGGTTACGTAACAGGTGACAAATAGCAATCAGCTTCACCAAAGACGATAAACAATAGCCAAGCTAGTATCTTTCGGAATATTCTAAAATAATTTCGTAATTTTAAATATTTTTAGGGATCCGTACTCGAAAGGTTCCGTAAAAAGCATTCCGTATATCTGTCTGTCACCAGGTTGTATCTCATGAACAATGATACTTATAGACAGTTAAATTTTTATCAGCTGTTGTTCTTTAGCTTATTTTTACGGAACCATTTGTTTCGCGAAAACAACTCATATTTGACAGAATTTTAATTTATTTGGGTTATATTATTGATCGAAAGCCAATTAATTGGAAATATTCAGATTAGCCACTCTGAATAACATAGCAATACAGATAAATAACTGCACAAGATGATTATAATCTCACAAAACCTTATAATAAATCATATTCCTCACCTAAGATAATGTAAGTCTGACACCTCCTTCATACAGAGCCAGCAGAACTCCGCGCCGCACACGCAGCACACCATGTGGTTGCATGAGCCGTCTTCCACCTTCACTATTAAAACTGAGCAGCGAGGGCACGGCTTCACTTCGCCTGAGACAAATATTTACTATTATTATTTGTTCAGACTACGCCTTCAATGCTATAATATCGTCACTCAAAAAGAAAAAAGAAAAAATATATTAAATGGGTTCTTATATCCTGTTTCCTACTAAAGAAAATAAATTATCTTCAACCCCGCAATAAACTAACGCAGTCGCAAAGTTTCAAAACTTTGCTGAACTTTAAGCTTGAAAAATAAGTCGTATAACTTTGCAATAATAATAGTACGATGAAGCTTAATCCGACACAAATCTAAACTCGGTTTTAACATACAGAGCAAAATTAAAAAGTATCTGAGAAAGAGGTAAATTATTAATTATAGTATTAGTGAACCTGTATAGAAAAAACATATTATATTTGTATACTGTTGTTTATCCCCATCGCACCTGGGATACTATTTAAAATAACGGTACATTACATCTTAGATCTCAGACATTGCCCTATTAGATAACTTTACTCCATCCATTGTACTATGGTTACATTTTCTCGTGTCGCACTTGGGACAATATTGTAAATACCATTATCAGACCTGATACTCTTACATTACTCTGTTACATACTATCTTAACTTGCTTGAATTCGACTGGTCCATTTGTATCCCTAACCAAAGATCCTGCAATTAGACATACCGTGCTCCATCTCGTTATGCGACGGCTGCGGCGCCCTGGGCGGCGGCTGCCTGCTGCGGCGCGCCGCGTCGCACGTCTGCGTGGGGTGCCACGCCGCCTTGCAGTGGTAGCAGAACGACGCGCCGCAGCCCGGCGCGAGGCACGTCAGCTTAGGGCAAGATGCGCAACCGGTGGCGACCACTGCGAAGCTGCAAGGGGACCGCCGGTTCATGAGCATTTGCTTGAATACTCGACGACTTGTTTCAAAGTCCGGGAAATCGGTTTTTGATATACATTTGCGAAAGACGACGGAAAAGCTCTATAGAAAGGTTCACATGTAAGTTCCATTTGGAAAGAATACGGGACTGGCGAATAAATAATACGCCGTAAGAAATTCCCAAGAAGTCAATTCATTCAATTCTTCCATTTCATATCTTAACCTTAATGGTAACATAAAAAACCAAGTGTTTATTAAATAATCGTAAGTAAGTACATTAAGTCCCGACAAAACAAAGACAGAAGTTAATCCTCAGTACCTTCTAATTTTACACGAAATTGAATACTCATCGGGCGCACCAAAAACCGCAGACTGAGCGCTTACACGGCATTAGGTCGTTGATGCGTCATATTTTAATTGTCCAAATTACGCGTCCAGGTGCCCGCGAGGCAAAGGACAGGAATTACTGAGGATGATTGAATTAACTGTGTAAGCACCGATACCATAGGAGTTATTCCGAAACATTGGGTCGCATGACTAAGTGGATGTTTAAGAGGATTATTGTTTTAACTCCAGTTTCAACAACAAGGTAACCAATGTTTAAATCAAAATTGCTTGATAATTTTGGAGAAACTATCGCAGGTGTAGTGCACATTTTGAACTAGCCTTTGATCATCACTCGACAATTTTTGAGCGAAATAAATGCTTTTAGAAATATGTATACCAAAGTATAATAAACGCTAAGAAGTACTACTAATGAAATACCTTAATCAATCAAAAATAACTTCCACAATTTCATTTATAACCTTAACTCCTTTTTCCTTTACATACAAAAATATGTAATAAAAAAAACCTTGTGACGAAAATGAGAGACTATTGAAACGGTAGTTTTTGCTCGTTTGCTCCTATAATATATATAGAATAGCATCGTAACATACCTGCAGTCAGGCGCCGGACACCACCTCGTGTCGGGGTCTGCCGCGAGGGCCCTCCTAACTGAGAACTCTTCATACTTGTCATATAACGCTTGGTTGTCAACTATCCGTCTGACATCTGAAAATAACAATACATCAATTTTATCTATACTTAATAATATAAAAGGGTTTGTTTGTTTGAACGCACTAATGTCAGAAACTCCTGGACCAATATCAAAGATTATTTCTGATATGTGCCACAGGCGAAGCGGGCACGGAGGCATTAACGCAAGCTAGGCATTTAGAAATGGAACAATACCTTGAAAAACACAGTTAATACAAGTCCACCAACCAATTTAATATTTAACTCAAACATTTAGTTGATGTGTGTACTAAAAATCTTAAAATGTTCAGCGTAAATTTTAACATAAAAACCCACTACTTACACAATTTTTTATCAAATAAATAAATTCTCCATCCTTGTTCATATAACAATATTGTGCCATAATAAAATCTGGCAGGGGGGAAGCTAGCAATATCGAAGTCAATGAAGACATTACACCGTCTGTCGGGAGATCAAGAACCAATCAAGAACAGATTTGTGTCATACAGAGGAGCACTTGTCAGACGGAATGTTTGAAAAATCAAATAAAAGCTAACGTACTTTACTATGTATGCTATAAATACAGACATTTATATATGTCTACTATATATAATAATAATATGTCTAATAATATAATATGTCTACTCCCTGTTTAATATTTATAACTGAAACATTGCCTCTGTACAGCCAGGAGGCCTCTTCTGAAAATCAGTGCAGTAATACATTGTAATCTTAAAAAAAATGGTTGCTGTTGTGATTACTTTTTGCCACTATTGCTGTTTTTTTTATATTTCTAAGCAGCTAGTATATAATTGTTTTATGTACATCCTATACATTGCTAATTCTGTGTTTAAAAAAGTACAATTTCACCGTAAATTTTAACTAACAGTGTGCGCAACAGACACTGAAAATCAGTGGAGTCTAAGTTCCTTCAATGGGCTTAGACTCTCATACACTGAGTGAATCATCTTTTAAACTAGGTTAATTTAGCTTTTTATTTTTATATCAAACCAGCTGCGCCCCGCGGTTTTACCCGCGTAAGTCCGTATCCCGTAGGAATATCGGGATAAAAGATGGCACACACAACAAACACACACATCCTTACAAACTTTCGCATTTACAATATTAGTACGATTATTGCTATTTTTTATTAGTAGGTAGTACAGATAAATATGTCTTCGGCCTTCTCATCTTTTTCTTTCACAAGTGCGTTCTATAATTATATGTATTATATAAAAAATCACTTAAACAATAAAAATATAACAACCACGCGTAAAATGAGCAATTACATTACGTTACGTATGTATAATGCACAAATCTAATCTCCGCCAATAACTCAATAAATAGACCGTGAAATCGAAAACGTAACCTATTTCCATACAATATTGATAGTATTGAATTTATAATTAACTTTAAGATAAACATTTGTATGTAAATTACAATTTCACAGTGAAATAAAACATTTGTTAACAATAGCCATGAATGTTTTTGTAAAAATTTAAGAGACGTTAACTCATCAGACAACACACACTCATTGTGCATTAATTGTTTTTGTAAAGAAATCAGCCTAGCCAGAAATTAAATCAAACTGTTTATAAATTGAATGTTGTTCCTTTTTAATTTTCAATAGCAACTATATCCCTAATTTTTCGAATGAGATACATCCCTATAAGTAGGCGTCTCATATGTCCTCATCAGATATTAATAAATAGGATATTATATCATGTTCTAGATAACATGATAATCACAACAAACAAATGTGCCTGTATGTTGGAATCAAGTGATAACTTTAATGATTTACCGTTCAAGCAAAGAATTCCAAATATTCCATCTGGCTTAGCAATAGCGGTCTTATCTAGCAAGTGATTTGTATTTTAAATCTGACTTAGGGTTTGATCGATAATATATGATAATACATTGATTGTATGTAAATTGATTGTCATTTTTATGTGTTTCAACAAACGATCGAACAATCATCGGATATTTGACCTTATTTCTTAGAAAAATTACAATTCTACTTTAACATTAAGGTAAACAATACAGACAAAAGAGCTAATCTATTAATAATTTTACTGACTTTGTCCAACATTGAAAATATTGAGAAATTTTGAAAGAATAGAAATAATTTCATCACGAGGCTGGATTAGAACCCAAGTCTTTTTGCCAAGCCATAGCATCGCCTAGCCCCTCGGCCACCCGTGATCTCGCTTCAGCAACGAATTTCATCTACTCTTTTGGTTTTATGTGCCTAAAGGACACCCTAGATTTTTTCAATTCTTTAAAAAATTATCATTTATAAAGCATTTCAATACTATAAAACTAAAAACGAAATTGAAAACATTTATAAGTATTTTATCAATATTTTTATACTTAGTGATCTGAATGCAGTCACAGTCGCGATCTGCGTAAGAGTCTCTAGCAATGTATTTATATCATAAAAGAAGTTAATACTCTTGAATGTAAACAATATATTGTATACATTATGTAACAATAGTATCTAGGTAAAATATTTATAAAATATTGCAAAACGTGTTAAGATGACTCAATGTTTATTATATAACTACACTTTTATACGCAGGGGGGAAAGTACCTACCGTATCGATTTTAAATATATATATATATATATATATATATATATATATATATATATATATATATATATATATATATATATATATATATCATATGTCCACGTATAGCATATGTCCCTCGGTGATGTTACAGTTTCCTAATGATGAAACAATTTTTGACATCGGTCCAGCAGTTTTCTCATAAACGTTACAAGGCAGATAAGTATAAATTACGTATCACTTTGTTTGTCCGCGATCGACTCCAAAACTACTCAACCGATTTTAATCTTCGCACATCATGTACAGTTCGATTCGACTCAGAAGATAGGATAGTTTATAATATTTCAATTACAGTAGACAAATGTGCGGGCGGGCATGCAGTTAGTACATAATTCAAATAAATACACACACACATCTCAACGACACTCATTACCGAGTAAAAATCGTTACGAAACAATATATCTACCACCACCACATCCACATCTCATACCCTCCCATTTCAATTAGAAACTCGATCGATGCGTTATTGATTTCCAAATCGACATTTATTTAAAATACATAAAGAACATTGTGCTCTTCACGTACCTACGCAGTCAGAACCAATATAATGTATTGTGATTTATCACAAAAAACGCGGAGGCAAGCCAGACAATCACGTATTCAGTATAAATCGTATAATTTGCGAGTTCTCACTTCGCACATTCGCAACTACGATCACTGCTCATGTAGAATCGTGGTTCCGTGGTACTTTCCTATACTTCCTATTAATATTATAAAGAGGCACAGTTTGTGACGTTGTATGGGGTCATCTCTGGATCTGGTACTGGGCCGATTTTAAATATTCTTTTGAGCAATTGAAAGCCACGTTATATGCGAGTGATGGAGCTATATTTTATTTTGCTCGTATCGTTGATCAACTCGGGCGGAGCTGGAACGTGCGTGCGTGAATTTTCTCTTACAGATATATTTTTAATAATATTTTTACGTGTATGTCACCAGATTAAAACGACAGATTTCTAATAAATAAATTATTAAAATATTTCACATTTAACTTGACCATGCACTAAATAGAGTATCTATGACCAACTCTCGAATGCTTTCATACCACAGAATAATAAGTACAAGTAATTATACATCCACCCGATCAGCGCGCGTATGAACCTCACGCAAACAAACAGACAACATTCGCATCATTAGTTACAGTCGTGTATTTTCCCAGTAACAGATACGAATATAAATCACCAGAACGGAGCCACAAACAATACATTATACATCCTATCTTCATACATCATTTATCTGAATACTAAGTGTTCGGAGCGGCATTACCCTCAGCTGTCGCACTGGGACGAGCCAAGTCCTATGTCGTTAACTAACTACACGATAGAACAGAATATCTAGAAAGATCTACCATCTGATTACGTTGAACTTCACTTAGAATAATGCCTAATTATTATACCTCTTTTATTTCAAAATAATTAGCAGCTGTCTAAACTTATTTCACAGAGACTAATGTTTACTCTAGGGGAAAATAATGCAGAACGAGCAAAGTGAATTATCTAGCTTGGCAGGTGAGCGTTGAACTCAATTAATTATTATTGCGTTTAACATTTTCTCTGGAATATTCTAAATTACAACTTTATATTTTTGCTTTCGACTCTCTGTCATTCACATGTATTATTTTAAAAAGCCGCTTTTATAACGTTCTAGAACTTACCAGAAGGATGCATATTCTCATGGCACACCGGACAGTTGACCGGCACCCTCGCCTCGAATATCTCTATAGCGAGGTACTGGCGGAGGCACGGCTCGCAGCACCGGTGCGAGCACCACGCCAGCCGGACCATGCTCGACGCGCTCATTGTGGAGAGGCATAGCGGACAGTCTAGGACTTCGCCCTGTAGACAACGAAACACGTAAGTCTATCTCATGAAAAAATAGTAAAAGATGGAGGAATTGTTCCATTGAACTTTTGTTTACTTCTTTGCAAATAGCTGAAAAATGTTTCATAAACTATTAATTAACTTCTTCTAGTTTAAAGAATATTTCATTTTTAAATAGATATTATCCTAAATTAGTGCGAATACAATAAATCTTAAAACACTGAAGACTTATACGTATATTATAGTTAATGGAGTGACCCAGTTCGCACCATTTAACAATAAAATCGCTCCAACTTCTCGAAACGATAAAGCGAGTCTCGTGTCGTGGTTTAAATCACACGGGCTCCACACAAAGTTTGCAGTTTGGACTATGCCATATAAACAAGTAATTAATAGAACTGAATATCAGACAATAGATGTAAATAAAATTGAGCTTGTCATTCGATTTTCGGCGCAACGAAAGCAATTAGTTGCATTTGACAGGTAAGATGAGAAACATTTAATTCAATTGAAGATAATACTGACTGGAATATTGATCAATAATTTTATGCTTACACGATCAATTGCTACGAAGAGAAATGTTAATTTTTCTTTTATATTTCTTCATTCGTGTCACTGAAGGTGAGACCAATTAAAAGTTTTCTATTTCACTTTTAACAAGCGCACACTATTTCTAATTGTAGCATCTGTAATAGTCTTTCACAATCTTTGTCACGTGACTGAGCTCTGTTTCGATATTTCTTTATTTCTCTGTTAATTTATCGCGAACTAACGCACATTTCTTGATTGTGATATTTGGTCAATGGGTATGTATGGTTTTTTATCATATTTTACCATAACTTTACATTCCTGAGCAATTGTTTTGTCTCTTTTTATCCTCGACGTTATAATTTACCATCTTTACGTTTAATGTTTTATTATCTAGACTGCGGGTAAAGTTAAATACAAAAAAAGAGGAGCTCATTATCGTTTGAAATTTAAACTCAAACTCGAACATTTATTCTTACAACTAGAATTCCATCAGTACATAGTTTAAAATTTACCACTAGTTCGGAAGCAGTTTCTACAGAGAAAAGTCGACAAGAAACTTGGTAGTTGGATTATTCGCTATTGAAGCGATATACATCATTATTTCTTTACGCCCGAAGATATGATTATCAATATTCTATTATTGTGCATTATTCGTTCGATCGTTATTGACTCTCTTTAGTTAGAAAATGGATTGCCAGATCAAACTATGGCTGCGACTTTTATCATTAAAATGTTTATAAACATATAACGTTTAAGATGATTATTTGAGCGATTCAGGCTTTAATCAGGTGTTATATAATGCATATAAACAGCTTAAGGATTACTGTATAAATTCATTTAATCGGCGTACCCTCATAATGAACACTCAACCACCTCACCCCATTACTTCAAAGTCGCTTCGTAACAAGAGCACGCTAATACTCGTTATCTAAGCATTCGTCGAGAATAACATAATCCATTTACCGCTCCACATTCACTGGGACGTGTCAAATGCATTTATCGATACGAGAAATACGATTTCATCGGGAATAAAACAAAGATGTGACGTTATGTTACTAATCAGTTTAATTATTGTACATGCGGACGTTCTGCGAAATGAAACGGTCCGATTATATTGAAATTTATACGAATCAGTATGCGATTGTTACGTTCGAACGGAGATATTTGTTTTACGGGGAAATTATGATTTATGTTTCTATAATTAGAATAATTGAACATTATTCAGGCAATAGCCGTTAACGAATTGAAACAGTTTGTTTATTCTATCAGCAATCGTAATATTATTTATTTCGATTTATCGATTAATTATTATTATAATTGTGTTTGTTAGCTTACGTGCACTGGATAATATTGAAAAAGTAATTAACAGTTGTGATAAAAATTACTATTGCACAACATAATATTCAAGTTTCGGCTTAAGTGGCTCATTTCGTACGACCATAACCGATTGTCATTCTCTATTTATCGCAATACTTTATGCAATCAAATGGTAACTTTCTAATGGCTAAATCGTATACGATTCATTACTATTTTCACTTTATGATCAGCTTAGAGTATTCGGCTTATATTTAATCTCAGTGTTTTCTAATTACACTCGAATTATTTATAGACGCGACCTTTATAAGCCTTTCATTACAGAGGTCCGAACTAATCCTATAAATGTTTAATTGCTTTTGTTATATACGATTAAACGTAACTTTCCAGGCTATTGGCAAACATCTACGTAAACACATAACCAGTGAATAAACATAATTCCCGAAACCTACGCATTCTAGTATCCATTTTACGCCCCACAGACTTCAGAGGATCGAGTTAGTACCTTCAGTGACCTACCGGACTATGTTTGAGGGAAATTGGAAATCCTATTACTTCGCTGTCCGTCTGTCTGTCTGTCCATCCGTCTATCACCAGGCTTTCCCTCATCAAATAATAAGTACTATAGAGTACAGTACACCGTCGGCACACTCTGTATACACGCCCTTTGCGGATAAGTATCTAGCCAATTAATTATATTTAACCGGCACCTGGCAACCAGCGATCGGATCGCCCGCCAACACCGTGTTAATCTTGAACTTCAAGCATATGGCCGGCGGATCGGGACAGGTGCAAATTATTGTGCTGTATCCGTAGCTAACTAATTATAGAAATAGTTAGCATGATAAATCGATGTTATGATAGGCGATGCTCATTTTCCTGCTCGTTTATATAAATAGGCTGTAAGCATTCCGTTCTAAAGGTGGCGACAGTATAAATTTGAAGGAGAGCAAAAACATTAAAACATTAATTATACTAATCAAAGATTAAGATTTATCGACAACTACGTCTCATTCATTTGTTTAAAATTATTTGATTTAAATTTCTAAAAGCAATGCCATCAAAATAATCTAACATCCACACAGCTTGAAGGAAATCCGTCATACATTGGATTGCAATAAAACCTTTGTAACAAGTTAAATATCCTTTCAATCGTCACTAAGAACAATACGTAATAGTCGAGCGATACACGAGCAACAAAATAGAGCAAATAGTTCCGCTGCACTTCCCCAGGGCTGCACGGATCCGATATTAATGACGTCACAGCGTTTGACGTCAGCTCAATGGAAATTGTTAGTAACGCCCCTGCAATAAGGAATATCTCATACATTTTGACGCATTCGTTGTGACGTCATCGGCAAATAGATCACGCAATATAGAGCACGGATCGGCGATCTCGGAGTATAGAACATTTTATTATTATTTGATGGATACAAAAAATATTTTTTTATGCAACATTTTTGTCCCTCGCCTCTTGCTATTTGACTAGCTGAACCATCATATTGTTTATCATGGAACAGTGCATTACCCTAACATAACATTTATTTTACCTTTTTCCTTTATCCCGGCCACCTTGGGCGGCTCGTACGAGATCGCTGATAAGAGATAAGATCGCCTTATATGCTATACTAATTAATTTATTGTATATTTGTAATTATTTAAAATCTGATGTGGTACATTAAATTCTTGGAAAAAATAAATAAATAAGATCCAACACAATAGTGAATAAAGATATTGAATGTCATATTCCACGTGTTAAAGTCGTACAAAATTGACATTTCAACAAACTGTCACACGAAAAATTATGATAATATGAGGGTACCTACCTATCTGTATTATTATATTTTAAATACCAAATACCAAAGACAACATATTTTGATATCCGTTAAATAAACTTTAATTAGCATACAATACTAATTTAGCATAATTTATAACACATAACATACACGTAACAATTATATAATAAGTAAGACCTTTTCAAATGATTCATTTAAACAGAAGCTAAGCTAAATCCACCTGACATAATATTTACATATAATTTTCTTTGTGAAACGATCAATTGTCTAATGCATAGTGTTGAGGAAATCATTTTTAAAAGATAAGAACTTAAGTATAGTATATAGGGGCTTAGTAACCAGTATTAGTAGTCACTTCTGAATATAATAATAGTTATTTTTGGAAATGTAGTTCGAATGTTTTGATTAACCCTACGAGTAATATATTTCAGATTTAGACGCATTTTAATTAATTTTGTCTTTACCAATAATATAAAACTGGTGAGTTTGTTAGTAAAAAGTAAAGCAGTGGTGGCTCAATGGTGAGAACCTCGGACTTCAAAATCGATAAGTCGGGGTTCGAGACCGGGCGAGCGTGTAGTAAATAAATTGATTTTTCAATTTATCTGCGCATGTGGATAACATCATCACTGCTTAAAACGGTGAAGGAAAACATCGTGAGGAAACCGGCATGTCCGGGAATCAAAAGTTCGACGATATGTGACATCTGCCAACCCGCACTTGGCCAGCGTGGTGGATTATGGCCTGAACCCTCATAGGAGGCCTGTGTCCCAGCAGTGGGAACATGTAAGGGCTGATGATGAGTTTGTTAGTGTGAACGCACAAATCTCAAATTATTGGATCGATTTAGAAAAATACTTCGCCGTACGTGATCTCAGAGTCCTATATGCGTACCATGGATTAAGGCGCAACGGACCGCTAGCTTGATATAACGAACCTTACCCATTCATAATATTAGTTCAGCTATTTTAAAAACTAACCGTGCCTCACAATAACAGCCAGCTTTACAATAGAATCAGGACAGAAAATAATGCCTCTTACTTCTCGAATACCATTGCCCTACCATCTAAGTACGCATAGCTGCAATAAATGCTATGCAATTAAAAATAAAAACAGCAATGAATACCATTACGACGAGGGAAAGGAAACGGTTAAATAATGATCATTCGTTTTTATTAATTTTATTGACGTTTAAGACTTTCAAACTAATTATTATTTTAATAGGTCAAGATTTATGAGTAGGTAATTATTGTTACAATTACTTTACAGTTATACAATATCTTTCGCCTACTTGGTACAGTGTTTAACGCGTGAGCGTAGAACCGAGGATCCTAGGGTCCGGGGTTCGATTGCCGGAGGCACGCACAAAAAAAAATGTCTCGGTCTGGCAGGATACAGAAGGCTGACCTACTTGTCCATACAGAAAATCGATCAGTGGAACATATGTATATCATCTGCCCCATACCCCAGTACTCCAGGACACGGGACTTCACTTTAATACAATATGCATTAAAATCCGCCGGATATCTTAACTTCGACAATGTTTTAGATGATTTAAAAGCGTTTTTGAAGGATATATAGTTCTTTGAAGCAATGTTTGAGTTTGTGTTAAATAAGGATTATGGAAGCATTGAAAATCAGTTATTATTTTTCTAATTCATGCTTCATTTTACCAGTTAGCCAGGAAGCCACGTTAGTGAGCATGCCCGGAGGAGATGGCATGTTCTAGTAACTTATTTATACATGTATACATACAAAAATTCACACAAATATATGTTACCAGTCCTTGAGTAACACGTAAACTCGAAAGACAAGTAAAACTTTGAATGGATAGAAGTGCATAACAATTTTTAGTATGTGAAAACTCGAGCGTATTATATTAATTATTTATATAAAAACTCACCTCGGACTTGTAATTGTAACATACAATCTGTGATCGTTTCCCGAATCTCGATATAAGGTTTGTTGGCGCAAGCGCAGTTCTGGGCATTTTAGTTTTTATAACTTTAAAATTTACAAATTTAACAATACCTCATTAGAACTACTATAACTATTTAATAAAAAAAACGCATTAAAATGCCAAAAAAAAAACAACGGATCGTAAGTACGTTAGAAGCTTCTTTCACGACGCAAATACGCGTACACAATAAATAATATTTACATTCTTACAAATTATTTATGGAATTCACTGGAGTCTTTTATCTGATATATTATATATCGATTGACACCGATAGGGTACCAATAATAATATCGAAAATAATTTTTCACAAACACACACAATTATGATAAATACTACGTTAATCACTAAATTGATTTTGTTTACGGATACATTATATCGATATTCGAGGTTACAGCCAGTCTGTACTTCAGAATAATAAACAATTAGTCAGGAATGTGCCGCGAGTACTGATTATTTATATACAGTTCTTTTTTGTTTTGTTTTGTTTCTTTGTTTCATTATACCGGCCGCGTTATTTTCTTATTATTTGTTTATATATAGGTATATATATAGGTTTTTATTCAACTCTCATTTGTTTCCTTAGCGCTTGCTAATTTTATTAAGATTTGTGATATACCATGCAAAAATCCATGCAACATGCGTTAGCTAGAATCCATTTTTACTACAATAATTATATCTAACACTAATTTCCTGCCAATCACAATAAGAAACAAGTCTATCGGTTGAAAACCCACGGTGATATCAAGTGACAAAATCCAAAAAAATAAATAAATACAGTCTTATCGAGAAACTTCTACGCTTTTAGGGCGTCGGTTGAAAAGTATTATTATTTAATTAGACTTTTAAAACGTGGTTCGCTTTTGTTATTAACCTATCAGGCTTATTACAGCATTGGTATGTCTAGCTGTGAATGTCAAATAGTCAGCGTAAATTCTTATAAGTGTGGCATGGAACTATAGCAATAAACTTCGATATTAAACTTGCAATTGAAAACAAAATTCTTTACTTGGATGATTATAGCAGTGCTTTTAGGCAAAATAAAAATTATTCATAAATTTACAGATGCCTATAAATAACTTTAGAAATTTAAATATAATCCTGGGTAGAGATCTTATATATGTATAAGCAATGACCGATAAATCATTATCGTGTTTGGTATTTGTTATTGAAGAGTACTCAACGTTGCAATTAATTAATCCGTGATATGATTATGATCTTTGACATTTCGACCCTACTGGGGATATATCTACGGTACTGTTTAAACTCGTGAGTTTGGTCCGAATCTATAACGCTGATTCTTTAATCCTTGGTCAAACGCGTTTATCTAATATCGTATTAAACAACTATTTCATACATTGTTGATTGTTTATGTCAGAGCTGGTTGTTCGCCTGAGGGTTAGCGATCACCACCACCCATGAACATTCGCAGAGGTTGTGCTTATGCGAATGCGCTGCCCGCTTTTTAGGGAGTAAGGGCACAGAATACTAACTAGTAACTAGCGTTAGTAAGGGAAACGTGCATCCGGCAACCTGCACCCCACTCACCGTACGAAAACGCAGTAGCATACTATATCATAGAATTCAAGCCGTGCTTCCTTATAGGATCGATAAGATTTCCAAGGACGGGAAAGTTAGCCCTACCAATATATAATTTAAAATGTTCAATGGCTTTTTTTCGCAGATTTCGCAGATCGTTCGCAGTTGGAGACAACGTAACTTTGCCATTATGTATTTTATATTTTTAAACATTTTTTTCCGATTGGCGACATAGAAAGTATTCTCAAAATGAATTATTCATTATAATTCATAATAATAAAAATAAGTTCGTACGCCAATCGTTATCAAAGTTAATGAACTCAGGGATCAGTGCACTGTGCCATTGTAATTAAAAACAGTGCTGTGAAATATAATATGATTTTTGATGTGTTTGTTTATATTTATTTGATTAACATATGTTGCTATTGTTACAAAATTTTATTCTCTTATATAATGTTATGTCTGCTTGAATTTTATGCATTTATTTACAATGCCGTTATGCTGTTATGTAAACTTTTCAGTTTTGAGTAACACTCTATTATATAATAGAAATTATTATTTTTCACAGATGATCAAAATAATTTTTTGAGCTTTGCGCCACCAACGAGTAAGCTTTTTATATAATTTTATTTAATATGAACATTGATCTGTATATTATTGAAATAATTTTATCCCCGGGTGGGTTACACAAGATAATATTTCAGTTCGAATAGTAGTTCCTGAGATTAGCTCATTTAAACAGACAAACGGTTAATATTTATGCAATTAACATAGATCAACGTATCGCACACAACAACACTAACTCGTGACTAATAAAGAAAATTGTCGTTTTCCATAAGTCACGGTAGGTAGCCCGTAATTAATTACATAATACCTAATTAAAGAGGGCATTTAATTAATCATTTGAATAATGTATGCCGCACGTCTATTGTGGGTGTAAACGATTCAATACCAAGGTGAAGGTACACATTTGGAGGTTATAATGTACGTGTAGTAATTACGCGTAGTACACATTGTAATGAATTCTATAAAAACTGTGACGTCACTGATGATTGCTTTATTTGGTTATAGTCAAATATGCACAATTCTATTATTCGTAGCCTGTTTATACAGGCTGATATTTCGTTATACCAAAGTAATTAAGCGCACTCTCCCTTTAGGTGGCATTACAAATTTCATCCCCTATATTACGAGTACTGATATAGGCAGTGGATCATTTGCAAGTAAGCATTTTGAAGTGTTGAATCCACAAAGGTATCTTGAGGATGCATTATTGTTTATCTATTACAATAGCCAGTACAAGTTTCTTTACCGGTGAGACTTATAAGAATCAAAATGTCGTTCATCTAGCAATCTAAATATGTATCTATTTATTTACACAGTGCATTAAACAGGGCAAATAAAGGGCGATACGTCGTACGTTTAAAAACAGCCACTCGCATACCGCACGTACGGCCGACGCAATCCCCCCCGGCAGCCCCTGAAAACGATTATGAAACCGATGCGATTATGATATAACAGTTTACGCGCCATAAACCGTGCGAGCGAAAGGCGTTGCTCTTACGAAACACGGTTAAAGGTAATCCGGACCGGTACGTGTGCACGCGCATTGTGCGCCGTTGCCTCAGCGTTGCGAAATGCCGCGGCGTGGCGCGGCGGCCGCCGATAAATCATCTATTTCGCAGCGCGCGCTCAAATGTCATATGGTTTATAATTATTTATTATTATTAAATTCTTTCGCCGAGTTGTGTTTGCACTCGTCAATACGAATAGACATGACTTCTTGTGTTCTGGATAATTAAATACGAGTACGTATCGTATTTGTGTGATACTGTAAGTTGTTCAGTCCAATGGATGTTCTAGATAGGTGCAGGAACAATAAATACCATAGAATCAGTGCACTGCTTTATGGTCATGCGCAGGATAGATAAAATATTTATTGAGATAAATAGTGATAGAGTATTCAGTAATTCTCGATTACGAGCCAGCCGCAGCGCGTATTGGCTCATATATATCTATTGGTTAAATGTTTATCTAAAAGCCACTACTTTCAGCTTCATCAATATGCAAAAACTATTTTACACTTTAGCAACGTTGTGCAGATTTCATAAGAGTTACAAAACCACAGAACAGGTGAAAAGTATAAAAGGCGTAAAATGTACGATATGCCCGAAAAACGTCTCCAAAACATTTGTTCGGGGCGTACCAAGCGTAGAATTTATAGTGCATATTTGTCCCGTCGCAGCCCGCCAATATTTTAGATACATTTTTGGCCACGACCCAAATAGCAATGACCTATTGAAAGGTCTGTTTAGAATTGTAAATGGCTCAAAGCGAATAGTACATTAAAATTTGTCACGGATTTTATCGCATCAGATAGAGTAAGATTAGAAATGTTTCAACTTTATTAAAATGTTTATCAGATATCGTGAATTGTGAAATCCCAGAATGAATAATACTTGTCTGGATACGGATATAACGTGTTCCGAAAACTCTGAGGATTCATTATTACCGAAGGCTACAAATATTTTAATTACCTCCACAGCTTCGTAAGCGTTGTCTAAAACTTAACAAATTACATACTTTAACCTTCCTCTTGAACTACTCTATTAATTAAAAAAAAAAAACACATCAATATCATCTGTTGCGTAGTTTTAAAGATCTAAGCATGTACACAGGGTCAGACAGACAGACGGCGGGAAGCTACTTTGTTTTATTCTATACAGTGATAATAATCACTGCTTTAATTAAAGTATGCAAAGAATGACAACCATTTTTACATTTTAATTGAGGTCATACTTGTTAGAAGGGAAATTTTAGTAATCGTAAATTTTCATTCATGCATACATTACAATACGTTATATATATGTGTTGAATTTACTTAAACATTTCTCGTAAATATAAGAATTATTAATTTTATTTAATTAAGAATTATTAAATTTTTATCTATATTATAATGAATGAATATTGTCATTATTTCGTTTGTCTCATACGATTTATTTAAAAACAAAGTATATTTTTAAACGCACGGAGCGAGGGGAGGCGGCAAGTCGCGTATAATAATAACAAATATGAAATTAATTTTGTTCGCGAGACAAGCGAGATTATTGCTTAACATGGAAAGTTTTTAAGACTCTAATTAATTTGTATTACACGTTAAAACTTTTCACATTAAACGAACGAATTTTGCGCTCCCGGGGACAGCGGAGGTTTTTGATCTTATTCAATAATTTTGTCATTCAGATACACAGTAATATATGAAAGTAGATAATCAGTATCTTGAACTATTGGGCCGATAGTGATAAAACAGTTTAAAGGTATCTTCAAGCCTACTATTGCAACTCTTAAGAAAAAACCACTCCGTTCTCGTAGAAAAAAACTAATTATATTCTGAACCTTCCCCGAGAACCACACTATCTTTCGGTGAAAACAGAATAAAAACGGTGCATTCGTTGTGTGATTCCCGTTTGAAGAGTAATGTAAAAGCAGTATGTTTATAAAAATGTACTTTATTGGATTATACAGAAAAGTTAATCTCGGTAAAAGGGCTTTTACATTGGACAGAGTGACTCGTCAATACAAGATATCTACTCGAACAATATATGTTATTTTAACTATACCACTATATCATATCTAATGTTAACAGTACTTAACTAAATAATACACCATTCAGTCCTGCACCAATTAAAATAATTGCTCAATTTTCAAACTATTAATTGTTAAAATCTTTAGCTAGTCCCGAACACACCTAATAGTTGTTTATGGAGTTACCTATAAGATTGACGATTTACGAAGACTTACAAAATTATTTACCGCCATGGCCTATTTCTAACTTACATTTCATTTTAATTCTCATTAAAGCGAAATCAACACGTACGCCCTTTTTCCTTCCGTTATTATTATATACATCATACGTTATTGTTATATGGAATTTTTGCACATTTATGACGAATTATTTCAGAGGGTAAATTTTTAATATTATAAGTGTAAATAAACCGGAGTAAAAAAACATCTGTGTCAATAGGTGATTGCTTTTATATCGAAAATTATAAAGAATATTACAGTTTACAGCTCTCTTAAAACAAACAAAAATATTTATGTTGCAACAGTATAAATAGCAAATTCATAGTAATTATGTTTCACACAGCCGGAGGTCGCAAACAAAACGCGAATTTGGTTAAAAAATAATTACATTTTATCACAATTATTGTCTGCTCGGTGCGAGACATAACATAGACGAATGAATACAGGTCATTCTAAGTAAAATATTATGAAAATCGAATATACCTAATGAGCTAGAGGAAGTGATTCCTGTGCCCGTGCCATCCGCCGACTCAATGTATTAGGCTAGTTTTAGGTTTTACTATAGAGCTGTAGGGACCCGCTGCCATAACTTGTTAAAACCAGGCTATTTATAGACATTGTCTTACGATAACATTGTAATTTTAGAGTTTACGATAATGTATTCTAATACAATTTCGACATGATTGCTTATTTATTTCCTTTTCTCAGACTAGTCAGGTATCTATTTAGACACAAAAGCTTGTGAGTTAACTATATATTGTGTTTCTTATATTTATCGCTCGAACCAATTCCTATATGTATTTTTTTCCATTGTAACAGAATAAATATTTTTTAAATAAATTCTAAATCCATAATGATAACGAAGCGATGATATACATACCTAGTCGTAATACTTGCCGAAAATATTAGTCTTATATTTATTTCGAAAATTCTCACTAATTTATATTTCTGGCAAAACTACCTAACTATTAATGACAGAGAGTCTCTGTCAGAGACTATAAGTATGGAAGGACACGATACGCTAAATCCACGACAAAAAAAGTACCTTCAGAAAATTAATAATCTTGTGCGACTTATGCGACTTTTGTAATCGAGATATTTCTGTTTTATTTTGAATTTAATACATTAAATATTCAAAACGAGCAATAGAGAAGCCATTTTTTATGTTAATCGAGGAATATATTAATTCTGTTTGGTAATTTGCACATTATTCAAGCGGAAGGAAGATTCTAAACAGGTTATAGAAGGCTGTTGATGTAATGCCTATTATTACATTTTTTACTGCAAGAAACATACTAACACGGCTATGTTTGAATGCATAAGAAGTTGACTATACAAAAACTTTTCCTTATCGTTTGAATTATTTTAGCGTGTTATGTTATATTAAGCAGTGGTGAGTCAGGGGAGAGGACCTATGACTTAAAAATGATAAGCCACGGATTAGAGACCAGGCGAGAAATAAATTGATTGATCAATTTATCTATTAAACAATTACAATTTATCTATTTATCGCATAACATCACCTGCTCAAAAGGGTGAAGGAAAACACCGTGACCGGCATGTCCAAGAATTAAAATTTCGACGGCCAGCGTGGTGGATTATGACTTGAACCCTCATAGGAGGCCTGTGTCTCAGCAGTGGTAACACGTATGAGCTGATGATGATTTATATTGCATTATAGGTACAATTATAATAAATGGTTAAGATATGCGTATCATTAAGCATATTGACCGATAGCTACATGCTGGTTAGTTGATCACTCAACAGCTGTCTTATTATTACCATCTCTATTCTCATATAATTCAAATTTAATCATGCCTGTTTCTGCGTCATGTCCGCTTGTATATTGCAACGAGTTGTACCAAGTTACGTGCTGGGGACTGTACTCGTTAACGAGCTGGTAGCCAGCCGGCCTGACCTCGACGTCGGTCATCGGAGCACGGAGGTCCGACATGACTCCGCGTTATATGAGCAAAAACGGTGGAAGCCGTTAGTGACACAGTGCGATGACTAATTGGAGTTGCTCTCGGGTGATGTGTTTTGAATCCGGCTTTAATATGGTATATGTAGATCACAGCAGGTATATACCTTATTAAGATCTGTTGTTGGCGTTGCAACATCGTCAATATCAATCTCTATTTCACCAACGTCACTTGCTCTTTTGTAATACCTATTCTTTATCAATCATATCAATATATAAATAAACTACAGCTTCTTATTGCAGAATTGTAATTACACAAAGTATGCGTAAGATTTTGAATTATATATGAATATTTAAAGCATTTTTTTTTTTGTGAAAAGCCTATTCTATGTTTTCATATAGGTTCATCATTGTTATTTGAACGTGGCGAAAGTATGAATATAAGCTCAAAAACCTCAAAACACATTTATTTATTCTATATGAATGATCCGAAAAAATAATACACAATATGGCAACATTGTAGTTACAAAGATCATTGAATCGTTGAACAAGATAACGAGTAACAAGATAACAGTTCGAAACTGCAAAACAAATTAAAATTAACCAAACAATTCGAAAAATAAAAAACTGCCAACATTTCGTGACCTAACAGCCACCGTAGTTATATTAACGCATTACAGATAACTCAAGTAACTTATGCATTATCGTAAACGAAACGAGACGTGCCAAGTGTGTGTGTGTGCAACTTTCGCGATCATTATTTACCTGATGCGCGTACTATGTAGAAAGTTACGTAGTTGGTACACAACGCATGTAGATCTTATAGAATTCGTTCGCGACATCGGTGATTGTGCGAAACGCGAAATCACTACATAGTATAAAGACTAAGTTGCTTCCCGCGTTTACCCATGAGTTTGTATGTATGCTTAGATCTTTAAAACTGCACAACAGATTTTCATGGGGTTTTTTTTTGAATACATATGCAATGGTGATTCAAGAGGAAGATTTATACATTTATATTAAACTAATCCGAATTGAACGCGTACGAAGCGGCGGGCAAGGGCTAGGTGTTTTTTTTACACACACTTTGATAATGATCGAAACTCCAGATGATACTTACAGAGATAGATTATGGTCTTGATTAGAATATAGGCTACGTACGTCAATTCTTTTGTCATTCTTTACCTCTTAATAACAGGCAACGCACCGCCCATGAACATGTTCGTTTACCATCAGGCGAACCACCAGCTCAGTTGCCCGCTATGACATAAAAAATATATATGAACACTAATTATTCAACTCGAATTTGCGATAGACTAAATGAACTCGTTCAACGCCCTTCTTCATCGTCGTCCATTACAGTTTTTTTTTAATTTTAAAATTTACAGGTAGGTCATATGTATTTAGGTTCAAATTTTCAAAGGGTTCACAAATGGGTTACTTCATACGACCGAGGTGCCAAATCCGGTTAATGTTATATGTTATTGTGTTAAGTTATTATTTTTATGGTTTTTATTCTATTATTTTACAATTTGGAGTGATACTTACCCCATGGAAATCAGTGATCGTTTTTTGTATGAAAGAATTATGCCAATACACGATAAGACACAGTTAATGATTAATTCAAAAATAAAATACAATAATACAGATATAGTGGATGCTTAAACCTGCAGGTTTATTTAATAACTTCATCTTGTATATTAAAAGTTACAGCGTTAATTAAATTTGTTTATGTATATTCATATTATACTTAAATAAACCCAGGAAATATGCTATAAACGTTGTTCAACAAAGTTGCGTATCAATTATATTCATTGATTATTTTCAATAAATTGATTTTCGCCGCTCCATTACCAATGATATGCATTTTAAACATATTTTATTATTATTTATAAATATGTTTTTAATTGTATTTATTTTCACTGCAAATATATTAAGAAAACTAATAATCGTGTAATTGTATTAGGTGTTAAAGTTATTTACAGGAAACAAAAACACATCAACTTTGTTCCAATCGTTTTGTCATATTGGCTATTATTATACTAGCTGTTCGCCCCGTCTTCGCTCGTAGTACATATATAGCCTATGCCACTCTGTGAAGTTGTAGCTTTCTAATGGTGAAAGAATTTTTGACATCGATCCAATTATTTTTATGTGAACGCATTATAAACGTACTTACATACAAGTCATTCCTCTTTATTATATTACTAGCTTTTGGCCACGGCTTCGCACGCGTTTAATTCGGAGTAATTTAACAGATGTTATTATCCATATAAACCGTCCTCTTGAATCACTTTATCAGTTTAAAAAAACCGCATCAAAATGCTTTGCGTAGCTTAAAAGATTCAAGCATACACAGGGACATAGGGACAGAGAAAGCGCCTTTGTTTTATACTATGTAGTGATTAATATTATATATTAATGGTTTAGGTCACAATTCGTCATATACAGGAAAATGCAATACCCTCGTGAGTTGGATTGAGGTTGGAAAAACCGCGACTGCGCCGTGATTCCCACGCCTCGCCCGGGCCCCGTTATTACGTGTAAATAATTAATCTATCGGTATATTTAGTTCAATAAAACATTTCAAATATATGAAGCAACAATACAATATACAATACAATATGCATGATCCCATCTGAGCAACAAATTTGTCCATTACATATACTTTTCTAATATTTATACAAAACTAGCTCTCCGCTTGCGTCTTCTTCTGCGTTATTAAAGGATTTTCCCATGGGTATGAGATGTTTCAGCACGGAAAAGAAAAATCAAATCGTTCACAGGCCCCCAAACTATCTTCAAACACAAAAATCCTATCCTACTAATATTATTAATGCGAAAGTTTGTAAGGATGTGTGTGTTTGTTGCTCTTTCACGCAAAAAATACTGAACGAATAGCAATGAAATTTTGTACGTAGACAGCTAGACAACTGGAATAGCATGTAGGAAACTTTTTATCCCGATATTCCTACGGGTCTTCCTTTCCTTCCTAAGTCTTTAATTTCTAAATGTATAATACTCGCGTAAAGTCAAACACATGATAATAATTTTTTTTCACCTGAATTCGGTAGGTAAAAGAAATTAAACAACTCATATCTCACCTCTTCGTCTTCAGCTATGTATTGGACAGCAGCCTGCTTCGCTTGCGTTTCAACACCACTCAGTTTCACGGGCCGGCCGTCTGCTTGGTCTAATACTGTGAACAAACAATCACATATTATATAAATACAAATATAAGGGAAGAAAAGCATTTATAACAAGCGGCTAACATGAACCACTCGAAGACCGCCCCGACTATGCCCGTGGCACACATATAACCTGTACCATCAGAGGATTGCGTACCTAGGACATCGAACAATATAAGAATTTGTGAAGTCGATGCGTAAGTCCTGAGATTAGTGCATTCTTAAACAAACAAACTCTTCAGCTTTATATTAGATACATACAATAGTATAGATTTAGCAAGTTTATTTAAAACTAACTGTTCGCGTCGGCTTTACTCGTGGTATATAATTGCATAATTTTCCACCAATGTGAAAAATTCAAATTCTAATGGTGAAATAATTTTTAAAATCGATCCAGTAGTTTTTGAGTTTATCAATTACCAACAAACAAATTCTTCCTCTTTATTATATTAGTGTAGATAGTGTATATTAATTACTACAAAAAATCCAATTTAAATTGGCGCTTAAATTCGCAACAAACCTGGCTTCTAGTTATTTCCCGTGCCACTTTGCAAGTACTACCTACGCTCGTAATTGCATTTTATAACTGCGCCAAAAGACAAATATAGATAACAAACAATCATCGTAAAAACCCAAAATAATTTTGAACAAGTTATCTATATATATATATATATATATATATAAGAAAAAATGTTCACTTGTTAATAAACAAGCCGTAATCTGGTATTGACAAATGAGAATTATCCTACATTTAAATTTATAATTAAATCATTAATTTAATTGTAATAACCTATTGGTAGGTATATAAATTATACATAAAATGGCTTTCAAAATATTACACAATGTTTACTCTATTTGATATACACATTACTATTTTTATTTACAATACATTATTTTAAATAATATAACATTATTTAAAGTATTAAGTAAATCAAAATATTGCAATTACCTTTGTACTCACGACATTTCCTCATAAATAAGTAAAAAAAAAACACACACAAAAATGTAGTCTTTAATAACAACATAAAAATAAACCTAATAATTACGAATTTTAATATTATCTCGATTTTTATATTATTGAATCATAAAAATAAATTTAATATTTATCAACATAAACAACGAGAAGAGATAGTATCTCTCTTAATTATTACATTGCGATTGTTTGTTTTTTTTTTTGCTCCTTCGTCCCGTTTGCCTGGAAGAGATTGTAACTAAACTCCTCCGAACACTCTGTATTGCTTGTAACTGCTAGGCATAAGTACATTTTGTATTCCTCTTTAGAACATCACAATTAATTCTGAAAGGACGCAAATTAATCGATATTGTTTCCATCCATACTTAGTATTTACTATATAACTATAAATAGACTTGGAATGTAATCTTTAATAGAGTGGCGGGATCCGTCCTTGCTGAAGCTATTAATACGTTCTAAAAGTCAACATATTATGCGTTCAAAAGTGCAAAAAAACGTTAGCTTATAAACTAATTCTTGCGTAGATTAATAAAAATGAGTACCTATTTTTACACGCTTTTTATTAGCTTCACCTGTATGTTTGTTTGTTTGTATGTTTGTTTGTTTGTAACTGACTTCTTTGGGCGCGATTTTGACCCACTTTAAACGGCCAGATTTCGTTCAAACTTTGTAGATTTATTGAGGACCGATGACAATACACTAATTTGATAAAATTATTCCAGTTTTCAATTTGCAAAATATGATTTTTGTTAAAGCGTGTTTTATAGTTTTTTTTAAACTATTATATTTTTTTTAGTAATATAATAACGAAATATCGTTTTAAATATATTGTTAAACACGTATTATACGAATTTTTTAACTGAGTGTGATAGGTGGAATGTGATATTTTGCAAAACATCGAATAACGCTGTAAAGAGGATCATTTTTTCAAGTATCACTTCTCGTGTACTCCTGCTTCAATAACCTTATGCAATAACTAACTGCGCCCCGCGGTTACACCCGCGTGAGTCTGTATCCCGAAGGAATATCGGGATAAAAAGTTGCCTATGTGATATTCCAGTTATCCAGCTATCTACGTACCTAATTTCATTGCAATCGGTTCAGTAGTTTTTGCGTGAAAGAGTAACAAACATACATACACATCACACATACACATCCATCCTCACAGACTTTCTCATTTATAATATCAGTAGGATTAGACGCGCCACTCAGTGGAACATCGCTGATTTAGTAAGGAGACTGGAGAGTGATTCAAGCTACACCGTGGTCAAAGATCCTTTGTCTACGCGGACGTAGCGAACAAACAGCGAAACAACAGTTTACATTCTCACTCCTGGTACTCGTCCTCTGTCGACGGTCGATAATAATTAATCGGTCATTTTATTATTAATGCTTTCGTTCAAAGTACAAACATTATACACAATCTTATCAACATCGGCAAACTCGAGTGCGATTTAAATGGCGGACCGGATTACCAATAACGATTTAAATATTAACACGACAGCACTCAATATACGTTATCTGCGTCGATAAGACAAGCGGGATACATTGAGTCATTTACTATGCACAAAAATAAACATTTTAAACAGTTATTTGCATAATACGAGATATACGATATATATGAATCAATTAATGATGCACCGATACGAAATGTTTCGGTCAATTCAGTTTATGATGCTCTATTTTATATATTAGGTAACTGCGTCACTCTTCATTCATATATTTCATTGGTTGAATACATTACGACGTACGACGTATAAGTTCTTTAAAGCACAAACGTTTGAGATTTAAATTAAACTGAATAATAGTTCGTAAATTAAATTAAAAGCTGAAACCACGAAATATAATATGAACGCCTCATGAAACTCACAAAGGCATACTCGTACGACATTTGCCAAGTGTATGAAAAATGAGAAAATAACAGTATGTTAATAATCCCTACTTAGCATAATTATAAATGCGTAAGCAACTCTGTCCGTCTGTCTGTCTGTCTGTCTCTTTCTCATGCCTTAACCACTGAACCGATTTGCAGGATTATTTTAAAAATTAAAACAAATATATAATTCGAGTCTCTAGAAAGAATTTTATTCCGCATTTTAGTTCGGAAATACTACGGGAACCGCAAATATGATATAGGCATCAACTATTTGACTACGCGGGCATAGCAGCGGGCGGGAGGCTAGTACGTAATAACTCACTATGTCTATGATATTTCTTATGATTACATTACACTCGTTGTACGTGTGTCAGTTCATTATATGGTTCCATCTGGTAAGTTCTCAAAACAATTTTCATAATTTTCCATCAATGTTACCATAAATTTCGGGAATATTCCGAGAACTCGAATGTTAGATTAGTTAAAAAAGATTGAACGACCCTGGATGGAGAGGTTGATTCGCGGAATCTCAAGAACCACGTGTAAGCAAAAAATGTTTGAGTAAAAAAAAATAATTATTTTATTGCAATTATCTGCCATTTGAAAATATCAGTATTAGAGAAGTTTGAATTACTTTTAGAATTACTAGGAATTACTAGGAACATACATAATGATATAACAATGTAATAAATTAGCCACCCAAAAATTACAGCCACTTGTAAGAGGAAAATATGAATCGCATTGGATAAGAAATTATCTCAACACAACTTTTAGCTGATAACGTGGAGCAAAGAGAAAGAGCAGGAAAAAATCTATATACTTCTGAAATAAACTCATGAAATCATCTTCAATTGATTAATGCATGTATTCACACTCTCTGTAAAAATATTATATATCCTATCCTATCTTACTAATCTTACTTCCTGCTATCCTACTAATATTATAAATGCGAAAGTTTGTAAGGATGTGTGTGTGTTTGTTGCTCTTTCACGCAAAAACTACTGAACCGATTACGATGAAATTTGGTACGTGGACAGCTGGACAACTGGAATAACATATAGGCAACTTTTTATACCGATATTCATACGGGATATAGACTTGCACGGGTGCAACCGCGGGGCGCAGCTAGTATACCATATGTCTGGCAGCGAAACGCCGATGCCGTCAACTAAACCTAACACTGCACTTATCTGATAATCTGATCTTAAGCCAAGCTAATGAGCTCGGTGAACATATTTAAGAGGCACGCGATGTTAGCATAGTAGAACAAACTTGTAAACATAAGATAACAGCTATTTATTTTAGCAGGATTATAACCATGACCCTCCTTAATTATACAAACTACTAGCTATTCGCCCCGGCTGCGCCGGTGGTACATTATCTATGTGACTCAATGATGTTGAATAGTGGAAGACTTTTTGATATCGGTCTAATGGTTTTTACGTGAAAACGTTACAAACATAAAAAAATAAGAAAGTTTCCTCTTTATAATATAACTCATCTTTAATAATTACTAACATACTACGATTTTTTATCACATATGTATATACATCAAAATTTGTATAAAGAAAACGCTTGAAAATTAAATAACCGATTATCATGATCCAATTTGAAATCACGTCGATTCAGAGATTAAGAGACCTATTTACCAAATGAATTGAACCAATTGCATAATTACGAACACTCTAGAACAGCTGTGATTATAATGAGTCGTCGTCGCATCCGAAACGATCCGCGATCATATCATCATTACCAGTAATGACTTTATCATTCCAGCTACCCATATCAATGGTACCTACCTACCTACTATCACGACGTTTTTCCCATTCGCTGTGATTAATGTAATGTCTGGTATTAACCGTCTGAATTCAAGAATATTTTCGTGCTATGATTCCGTATATAATTATAATGCGGGGTAGTTTGATTCATGCTATCTTGTGAAACCTATGTTATTATCAATTACCGTCTGAAAGGTGACCTCGAATTCGTTAAGGACTACATCACCTCCTCTCAACAACCACCAACATCATCATCAACACCACGTTTTCCGACAACATAAACTACTTTTTTAGTGTTCTACAATTGTATGAAACCTGAATGAATACACAGTTAATTTATTGATATCTCTCTCGTTATTAATGCATGTACAAAAAAAGATAATCAAGCGATCACACAGAACACCAAAGTGTTCTATGTGACATGCGAATGCCCAAATACTATATATATTCGGAGATAAACATTCATGGAGTTGCAGTATATTTTATCCTTATTTAGAACATAGCAGCATTTAGATAGCAGCATTCACGCGAACAACTAGTATGTAAATGATCGAATCATTGCACACGGTAAGCAGTAGGTAACCTCCGTAAATTGTAATTAATTGACCAACCGATTACATAAGCCCTTGCAAAAGTGCATAAACCAGAGCTGGTTCTCAATGTAACTAACACTCGCTGAGTTTATTGCATTATAAATTGAGACATTGTAAAATACATTTAACTTGCCGTAATTGTTAGGATGGAAAACTTGTCTTTGCACTATTTTACGCGACACGCCTTTATGCATAAAGTTTGTTTACAAACAACGGTATTATAATTTCAAAAAACGAATATTTACGTCTCTTTCTAATGTAAGGGATAGGATTTTTTTCAATTGATTAAATATTCCTGCATATATTATAACAAACAAAAACAACAACGGCATATGTACAACATGCTTTAAACTGTCAGTTTAAATAGAATTAGGTGAAGTTATTGTAAGAAATCTATCGATATAAAGGGTATGGCAAAAAATCATATTCTGTATATAATAGTTAGTGTTTAGCCACAAATTCCGTCTATACTATAGAATAAGAGATGCTGCTAACCATGATGTAAATATTTATTACCAGAAAATTATACATTTGTATCGAACTATTTCATGTGTTATTCACACAAGGCAACAATCATATATATATACCAAGCCTAAAATGGTCGAATGAGGCGAATTCTCCGTACAATGCTGCAAGCAAAAATCGCTTTAGTCCAGCTCTCAACCAAACAAGGAATGTAACCCAGTTACCAGATATTAGTATGTATTCCCACGACTGCTCACCCAACATTCACATGTGCATTGACATTAGCACATTGTCGTAATCGCCTTCAAAATCATCGCATGTTAAAATTTGTTTGTAATTGTACGAGCATGCAATGTTCCCAAGTTATGCAGTGTGAATTTAATTTGTAGTGCAGAGACTTGTTCATTACTAGCTTTGCCCGAGGCTTCGCAAGCGTTAATTCAGAGTAGTCTAATAGATATTATACATATAAACCTTCCTCTTGACTCTATCTATTAAAAAAGATTTGAGCATACATAGCGACATAGGGACAGAGAAAGCGACTTTGTTATATACAATGTAGTGATCATATTTCAAACGTTTTCTGCAAGCGTGGTCGCTGGCAGACAGATAACAGACGGATAAGTAACATTGCGTTAATATTATTGATGTAATTCACGAAACACATACATTTTAAAATTAGTAGATTATATGGATAATTCGAGCTGATGATTCAGTCATATAATTGTTATTTTATGTGAAAATACCTTGAGCGAACGGATGAACGGATCTTCCGCTATCCGTCCGATAAGTATCCGTCCGATGACTCAAAAATAAGAAAAAAAACCTTTGATAAATTTAATAGGGTCATATGTTTCAGGTAACGATCCGACGATTCTCAAAAATATAAAATTTAATTATGTTGTGCCCGTTTTTAAATTATGAACAACCCCTTTTACACGATGATAAAAGATTTATCAAGATCTCTTAAAGACGTTTAAATTATTTAAATTGTTTTTTTCTGGATATTTTATTTAAAAAGGTACCAAAATTTAATGATGTTTCTTGAAATTTTCACAAAATTCAAAGTACATAAGAAGCAATGTTGTGTGCGCTTGTGTGAGTTAAATTAAGTAATAAAAAAAAACAGTTACAGCGTAGCGTATAAAGAAGTACGTATATGAATTGGGGCAGATATTTATTGTTATATATTTGTTCTTTGATTATTATTTTTAAATAGAAAGAACAAAAAGGTCGCATCTGTTTCATTAAACCTTTTGGTTCATGTGGAATTTGTTGTTCTGAAATCAAAATTAGGCCGAGAATGTGATGTTTCAACGACTCCATTGTACACAAAACACAATATCTTGAATGACAACAAAAAAACGCACTAAACGATTATCAAGCCGCTGCACTCACGAGTCATCAAATATTATGCGAAATCAACAAAAGAAATTTCTAGAACGCAGCGCATTTTGACGTTTCAGCGATATGATATGATTCAGATGACATACTTATAAATGCATGCGACACCGAATAAGTTAACAATTCGATTCGGCAATATAGAACTTTGGTATGTGACAATTGTCCATGTGTACTTGATTGATTTAGTTAAATCTTTAGTATTAACTAGATCTACGAATAGATAATTAGAGAATATTTACATTTATACTGCATTTATATTTTATTCAGTACCAAAATGGAGTCCTACAACATGCAGTAATGATGGAAAATCCATTTTTCACACCGAACCATATATCACTCCGATGAGTACCTTCAACAAAGTTTCTGCGTAACATTGAGTCATATTTAAGGACATGTCTATGAAATTACTTTGCCCTCGTCCCAGTCTTAGAAGCATCTTTTTGATTTTAATATATTGAACAATCGGTCGACAATTTTTTGTCGTTCACTTATGCTTAAACATCCTACTAATCCTATCCTACTACTATACTACTAATCCTACTAATATTATAAATGCGAAAGTTTGTAAGGATGTTTGTGCGTTTGTTGCTCTTTCAAGCAAAAACAACTGAAACGATTGCAATGAAATTTGGTAAATAGATAGCTGGACAACTGGAATAACATAAAGGCTACTTTCTATCCCGATATTCCTACGAGATACGGAATTACGCGGGTGAAACCGCGGGGCGCAGCTAGTCATCTATAGAAATATAATTAAAGCAATTGTATACACGCACAGATTTAATAGTAATGAACTACGTGAACTAATAGCAGTTAAACAGACAGTCTGAACACATAGTGTCCGTAATTACTGGTGATAGAGGCTTGTGATGTACACTACTTTATGACCTAAAATCAAAAAGTGTCAATTCATTAATATTCCTATTGAATAATTCCAAAAAAACAAAACAAAAAAAAAAAACAGATAAACCGAAAGGAAAACATACAAATACCGCAGCAGTAAAACCCGACGATGGCCGTATCCCTATAGCGGTGAAGTCGACCGGAACATCTGAACGACGATTTTCTTTAGTCACGTTCCGTTACTGGGAATTTAACTGTTGTTTACCCGCCTTACGAGCGGGAAGTCCCAGAGCTTCGGACAACAGCAATACATTTTACGTTTTAGATGCATACAATACAATAATAAATGCAAAAGAAATTCTGTTTAATTTTACAGTCGTCATATTATATATGGAGCTGTTTTTGATTTAAACATACGTTTAAAATATTCCTAATTCAAAAACAACCTAGAACCTGTTTTTGCAAGACTATCTGTCTGGTTTAGATTTGGATCATTTCTAAGTGACTAATTTTTATTTAGCTCCAATCCAGCCTTTAATAGGCAATACAAATTTCCTTTGCGTTTTCGTGTAATAATCATGCACCATTAAGATTGCCCGAAATATTTCATCAATAACTAACTTATATACTCGTATATCATATTATAGTTAATACGTTTCGCAATATTAAAATGTTTGTACCTACATCTTTATAAAGCGATTTGCGCATATTACGTCGCAGCTTAAATATTTCAACTTAGGTACGAAATTCTAGAAAATTCCAATACCGTATGAGCAGTAGGAAATATTATAAATTTCTTCTACTACGTGGTTGAGGCTCATTTGAAACTAACCTTTAACTAGTAGTCGCGCCGTGGATAAACAAGGGCGTTTCCACCCACAACTTCTTACGTTAAAAAAAAGAGTTATTTATGCAGTTCTTTGACACTTCGCCTACTCTATTCTATTTTGGTACGCTTTACAATCTGAAGGACGATTTGATGAGTCTAATAGCTATGCCCTAGGTAAGATTATCAGATAAAAATGAGCTTATATAAAAAACATACCTATTAAAAAAGATTGAAATAAAACTAATGCAATCAAAATAAATAATAACTGACTCTGACCACTGACCACCGTCCTAGTTAAATACTGAGGTTCGCTAGTCGACGGTCTTCTCCCTTAATACATTACAAAAAGTTTATATAAATATGTAGTTACTAGATTGAAAAGAATGTATAACATTTTTTTCTCGATGATTCCTTTTTTATATAAAGGCCATATTTTTCAACACAAAAATGTATTTATTCCCTGGCGAATGATAGTGATGTATTTTCCAACACACTATTGGAATTCCCTTCTCTAATAATAATTAGGTATTATTATTTATAATTTAAATGAAGTAGTATATATTAGCAAAATATAATAGTAGATACAGGCAGATAGTTTAGCAAAAAATTTGATACTATTGTTTTGTGTTTTGGTTTGAATCTCATTATACAAATAAGATTCAGGAAAATGACCCATCAATTACTATAAATTATAATGCATAAGAAAAATCCAACTAGCAGTAGAAGCAGGAATAATATATGTTTTACACACATTCT
>NC_052104.1:1444741-1464354 GCF_012273895.1 Zerene cesonia
TTATTTATTTTGAATATTTATTGTTTTTATTTTGTTTTTGTGTGTGCAATAAAGTGTTTTATTATTATTATTATTATTCTTTAACTAAACACACCTTCCGCATAACGTATGCTTGGTACTGACGTCACGAAGCGAGATAATTAACTCGCGTATAAATAATCTGTTTGTCCACTTGTTAAACGGTCGTTAATCTGACTGGTGTTAATGGAAAGCGTATAGATGATTATATTAATCTTTGACACAACGTTTACGTAAGTTATAATTAAATATACACTTCTAAACAATTATTAAACGACACTGCATACTTGAAGACAAGAAACCATATCGAATCTGTAAGATTGAGCTTTTTCGTTAACACATTTTGCGCGTTAGGTGCTCCTGGCAATGCTGTAAAACAAATAGATCCTTCTTAATTACATGTACGGCCAGGCATTAGCAACAAAGATTCATAACGTTGCTATCCTAGTAGTTCGAACTCCTACACAGACCCATAATAAGGTATAACCAACGAGTATCATCAGAGCGATCAATATTATTCACCCACGAATCAACTGTTGACCACAATTTGCTTAAGAGGACGATCCCATAGGTGTGCAAACCGGTAATCTCCGGTCCACACGGCGTCACATCACCGCGAACTGGTATGCTAATGGACTGGTGGTTGTAGACCATTACCCGATCGTATCGATCGCACACGAATACGCTTTCCGCGTACATATATCATTAACGTATCATTATATCATATCATGACTATGAATAGTTTACAAGTTTAGTAATCTGTTGCAATTGCTCACCAACTATAGTAAAGCATTTCTGTGTCCTGTTTTAATCAAAATAAATAAATATTCATGGAAGTGATGTTCTTAAAAAACTTGTGATTAGAATGCAAAGGTCAAAAAAAATAAGTTAGTCAAAGTCATAACTCAAACTCAAACATTTATTTATTCAATTAGACTTCTTTTAAAACCATTCCAACCTTCAATCGTCATTACGTTACATAGTTTTAACATTTACCACCGGTTCGGAGAGTAGTTTCTACACAGAAGAACCTGCAAGAAACTCTGTAGTCTGTGAACACAATTTCGGACGCAATAAAACTGTAGAATTACATGATCTCAGCTATTATATGCAGTCTGGGACTTTGTAAGAGATTATAATACTTATAAGGTTATAAGAGAGAGAAGAGGTATGAATCAGAGCTATACTATTCTAACAAATGCCGCAATCAATAGTTAAATATAACAAAGGTATGGCATTACATCATGGTTCGCGATTATATACGACTATGTTCTTACAATTAAGTCTAGTCAGTGTCCGGTTCAAATGGGAATTAATTGCAGATTTATCAAAACAGTACAATTAGAATTTCCGTGTAGGTAATGTTGTGAATTCCAACTACACCCACGAACAATAAACGGGGCCTATTAAGTTAATTTACATCTATTCACCAGAGTAAGGCCAGAATTTATATGAAAATAATTACCAAAAATATATCATGGTACGTAAAATTAGTTCATAGGTGTACGTCGACTTAGAATCGATCAGTTTTCATAGTTTAAACACTGTTTTATGATGTCCTACATTCCTTGAACTATCGTCTTCTGACAAGAGATTACGTTTAAGACACATGGCATTGTCAAATACAATAACCTGTAGGGTTACAATGACGTCTTAAAGCAGGAGTAAATCCACCGCTATGACGTATTAAAACAGCAGTGATACCACCTGGTATTTATAGTTCGATGAATCTAACTCAATATAATGGCTAGTGATTATCGTATTCTCGATAATTATAACTTCCACTCCAAATATGGAGGTATTATTACCAGTAAGCCATTAGAAAAAGGCTTTTAATTATAATAACGCGTGTATATCTCACAGGATAAAGACGTTAATATAGAAGCGGAATCTATTACTAACGTTCCAAATAGTTCCGGCTTGCATGCAAATTAGCAACAGGCAGCAGCGGTGTGCCTGGCGACATTTAAATCAACTGGTTTATAATTTGGAAGAATATTTAAATGCGTGATGCGATCTTATTTAGTTGAGACACTTCGAAACGATTAATAAGAGGAAACACGATAGATACCAAAGATAGCAGGACGAAAATTAAATTTATAACGGTGCAGAGATATGTACCGTATACAGCAATCTCGGTCATACCCAGTGTATATCACTCGGATGATCTTGCATACTTCTTTTAACGCTTTATCATCGAGCTTATTACGTGTGTAACATATAGAACCTCCATCTCGTACGTTGTAATTTTCGCAACGTTATCTGATGTCACCGTCTCGATATAGCAGATGGTAGGTACGAATTTTAGGTTAATTCATTTGAGCTCCGGCCATTAGGACTACTATGTTTTATACATGAAGACATTTAAGTTCGTTATTGTGGTACATGCGAATGGTAAACCTTTAATAATTGAATGTTCACTGTATATACAAGAATTATAAGTACCCATGGGTTTGGGTAGGATAATTTTTAGAGGATAGAAAATGTCCAAAAAATGTTATTCTATCGCATATCTAGAGTTCGTATGTATAGTCCAAGAAATAAGGAGTTTTACCTACAAAATCATCGAACAGTACCGAGTTAAGCAAAAGGACCAATTCCCTACGCAATATATTTTAATTAAGGCGACCAGCTACGTTTAACTTCGTCAAAGTAAAGCAAATAAAGTTGAAATGGCTTGTTTGTGAGCACTCTAATTACTATACCAGGCTTCGATTTTTTTGTATTATCAATTAGTTTTTTCACGCAAATTGAATAGAAAGCACGTATTTGTGTTATTATTACATACGGAGGGTACGGTAGTGCCCCTGCCGTGCCAACCTTATAAAAAAAGCGGCACGGTCATACCATCTCTTTCGGTTGCCGTTGCCGTACTATCGTCCCTCTATAATTGCGTTGTGATTTAAAATACAATTAATTCTTCTTAAAAAGAAAACGAAAACTTTACAAGCTCAGAACAGAAAATATTACAATATAAAGGGTACCTGCATCAAAACTCGAATAATATATTAACAACAACGACAATAGCCCAACAAATACAGACGCAACAAACGTGTAAACATGAGACAATATAATCTCCAACAATCTATCAGGATGCGAAGCGGACTCCAATCCGATAGCATTACAATTCCGCGCAGGTGTATCCTTGAGATAGCTCCGACGAAGCAGACAGCGTAAGATCTAAAGCCTGTCTGAGGTGACGCTCGCGCGACAGAACACGCGACATCACACACGAGTTTAAAACTTTAAAGTGAACTCCTCATATTACTTTCGAATATTATTCAGATCTTTGCGATAGAGGTATATACCAAAAAAAAAAACCTTTTTCGTTGAAAGTATTTTATTATTCATGAATAAGACTTGATATTTTATTAAACAATAATTTATTATTTGTTTTGGACACTATTTTTAAGTTATTTCAAAAATAACGTCTTCTATTTCTAACTTCTAAACATTGCAAACAAACATTGTATTGTACTAAGAATAGACAGAAGTAGTACCTACTTCTACATTAATTCTACTCATGTTTTACAAAACTAAATCATTATGACCCTAGAAAAACCAAAGAATACCACAATTATAGTTTGCAACACTTCTAATAATCATCACTGAGTCCTTCATATTATTACTCGATAAAATGACTTGCATGTACAAACAGCTGCAACCCGCGTCCTCCAATTAAATACCGATTCGGTTTTTACACAGCCCGCTCGGCTATCAATCGATGAATTGAACCGGTACGTTACACAAGACGAAACGGTCATTTTAGCTCAACTTACTTGCCTACGATTAATATAGCTGAGATTGCGAGACCTATAATTATTATGAAGCAATTTCAACGAAGAAAATATGACCGAAACGTTTTATCCTTGATAAAATCTCTTGCGCCAAATTTCAATATGTATATTGTAAGTTATTGATTTATCTATCATCTGTAGGTAAGCATTATAGTATAGTGGCCGTGGCACCATAAGTTTATAAGAAGTCTAAAAAATAAAACATATCTATCTTTTTAAAAATATGGTACTACTATAGCCGCATAAGCATTGTTTCAATCTTTCTCCATCAAAGCTAAGTAAATATTTGGAAGATTATTAACCCGGCTAAGTGATCGATAAATAGCTACATACGGTCAAGCCCGTTTCATTCACCTTAATAGCATTGACCTTTGAAAGGCTGACGATCTTTATACAAATTGTGGAAAATTGAATAAAAAAAAAATTAACGAATTAGGCAATAAAACCTAAACTCCTTTGAGTGTACTTGAGTGGTTCAACTTTTCCTGAATCACGCACGAATTCATAAAACTTTGGAAACTTCTGCGTTCTCTTCAAGTTCGTAAGTCTTCAGCACTTTTACCAGCGCAAGCCTTTATATACAACTTCAATTATTTTAAGTCCATATCTACGGTAGCTAGATATAAGGCAATCAATATCCGATAGAGTTCCCAGCCACACTGAGACTGTGCGGCCAATCTCACGTTCTATTGACCTTAACAGCGGTACGTTTAACGCCCTCTTGGGAACTTAGTAATCTATGATGCTATCCTACTTTCGTTATAAATTTATTATGAGATTTTCATATTTAATTCACTAACGGTGAAGCGAAACTTATAGTGATAATTTGAAAGACATGGCGTACGAATTGCATAACTACAAAGTATTATACACAGATACAATATTTTCTTTAAATTGCCAATTTTAGTTCAGTTTCGTTCCCAATAATAGCAATAAACAGTCGACTTCGAACGTAAGAATCCACACAACATTTCTCATTATCAACCTTTCTGTGCAAAACTCGTCACTATACATTATGTTAGAAATTATTAAAGCATTCCGAGATGAAATTTGCTATTCGCCTTTGGGAAACGGAGCTGGAATTTCCCTCTGGAGTTACAATATTGAGCGGAAACATGAGCTTTATTATGTAACTCAGAATATCAAATATGAAGGTACTAGGTAATACGTATCTCTTATCATGATCTTTATGTATGTATTTACACCCCTCGCAAGGTGAAACATTTTCATCGAAAACCTCTACATTATATGTTGCTGTTTCTTTAACTTGTGCATTGAATTAAGAAGCAGTCCAGAACGTTTTACTCAAAGACTTAAATGCTGTCTAATAGATAGTCTTATGACCAGAAAACACGTACTTCAACGTATAGAGGTTTTCTTCAAATGATTCTAACTATCTATTCATAAGTCAGTATCGATTCGTGCCGCCAGCTATAAAGCGGAGATTTTTGACGGCCAATTACACACAAGTCCCTTGGAATTGTTATTGCATCGTTATTTGATTTCATGGCCCCCTAGACTGTAGCAAACGTTTTATTGCAACGATATGCTATTATGTATTTGTATTGATTCGTGTCTATCTCTCAAATATATTTTGAATGTGGGAGTCGAACACGCTTCGCACGAGTTAGACAAACATGCACCGGGTAAGTTACCACACCTCCACACAAGATCGGGATGATATAGTAGGATGCAAATGCTGACGTGTTTCTTATGGTGAGTCGGAAACTGGATTGCCATATCCTTTTCATCACCTTTTTTTACAGTACAGCATAAGTACATTAAGGCGAATGTTAGTAAAAGAGGCTGTTTATAGATGTGTTATATGTATATGTTAATTTCATGAACTGCCCATAGAAGCTGCACCGAATAATAATAATAATAACAATGTAGGCTTTACTTTACACGAGAACCAAAACTCATAAACTAATTTACGACGCAAAAACTGAACTAAAAGCGAACTTATTTCATTAGCGGGATGACAACGCGCAGCGCATTCAATTTGTAGCGTGAGCGTATGTGATGAATCTCTGAGTACGTGCTTCTATGAATTTTTAACGTCGACAGGAATTTTTATTACAGTCTAAATATATTGCTCAAGTGTTATTCTTTTCATAATAAACACTTATTGTTGTATGCCTAAATATACTTAAAAGCATGCATTCAAACATAACCTTTATTAAAGATATACTTAAGTACACATTTTTTACGTTTACATGCTCATGTAAACGAATCACAAAAGATTTTTAACTCATTGTGCAAGACTCGTATATCTACTTAATATTACACAATATTCTTCAAGAGTAGTTTTAATTTGATTAATATACACGCGACGCGAAGAAAAATGAATACGACACGGATTACGACTGGGATAACATTATATTTTAAATTCAAACCATGACTCGAATGTAGCAACATACCCGCAATTTTTGAAATTTCTAAACTATTAAAACGCACTATCTGTAACCCGCAGTATCAATCGAGTGGTACCAAAACAAAAAAGCATCCTGTGTTAATCTAGACTAGGGTCTATCTGTGTAATAAATTTTACATAGATGTAATTTATATAAACTCACGAGTCTTAGCGTGCAAAACTAACAAACATCCATACATTCTTACAAACGTTCGTGTTTAAATACTAGTAGGATTATCTCTAATCCATAAGGAAAAAATAATCGTTACAGCTTTCATTGGCCTTGTTGCGCGTCATTTCATGTGTAACGCCGCAACCTCGAGCGACACTCTTCTAAGTTCTAACGCTAGATTTGTTCGCGTTGAAACCTGGTTACTAAAACTAGGTTACCTATCACCTCAATCTCGCGTACAAGTACACACTCGAGTGAGTGGCTGGCTAGTGGCTGCAAGTTAAGCGGGTTCTACAAATAAGTACCTATATATGTAACGTGTCAGGTAAATTTAAGATGTTAATAAAATATGAAGCAGGGGCAAATTTATGAGCCTTACATCGAATAAAGGGTAACTACAAACACAAATTTAAAGATACTTAATGCTATGCTTAACTATCGTAGAATATAACGGTCAAAAGTCATGATCTCATGGTTTTGAGCTATAAGGGCGTCATTTGTACAATTTTCCTTTTTCGTACAAATAGGTCCAATATCGGAAATACTCGTATGTTGTGTTGTGTTGTATGTGTCGCTTTTTCTTAACGTCTAAAATCTGTTTTTTTTGTGATTTCATCATAATTTAGGCGGCAGAACAGAGAGTTCACCTGATGAAAAGTGAAACCCGCCTACGACGTGTGCACAACGTCACGTCGGCTTGTACTTATTATTCTGTCGTTAGGGACATCGCGAATGTGCTACCGGCCTTTAACGAATGAAATTGTGAGTAGTGATCGTTATTAGCTTGTTTATTTAGTAGAATCCAATTATGATAAAACAGAAAACAATGCGTGTAGCTCTTTTTAAATTATTCAACCACAAATACACATAAACTAACTTTAAAAGGCAATAACATAAAATTGTATATAGAAATAATACGAAACAACAATTGCAAACACATAAATCTAACAACCGAAGCATTCCGACCTTAGCATAATGGCAAAGGTAATTTTATGAACAGAAATACCTGATTTGTATTAGAATAATATTTGTAGAGCAATCCTAGTTACGTATTAGCACCACCACCACCAAACCAAACCACCAAAACCTTTCTTACGGTTCCTTTCTTGCCTGCCTATACTGAAAACTAAAAAATAAATATGTGGAAGAACAAATTCCTGAAAAAAATCAAAAGTATAAAACACTTAGAAATTTGTAAATTTTGCAAGAAACAGATTGAAGTTTCCATAACTTCCAGAACGTTATTATTGTCTTTTTTCTGAATCTATGAGTTTAAAAACCCATCAACTGTACATACAACGCGATAATTATTTGCAAACAACGTATATATTTGTCCTTACATTTAAGTGACCTCGTAGCGCGGCAGAGCAAGCAATGGAGCAGGTGGGCTACCTCGTATATAAATGGGCACCACTATTCATAAACACTAACAACGATGATAGTGTCGCAAGTGCTTTGACGTTATCTTATAAATACAAACTCGTGTGTCTATATAAATATTCTAGCATAAAATCTAGCATACCCATGTAACCCCTCTTTGCAACATATTTCATTGCACTCCGCGGTCCTATGGCCTTTGATCGTATCGTGACGTCGTATATAATATAGCCTTATAACTGTCATCGATAAATGGACTATAAAATACGAAAAGAATTTATGAATTCGTACCAATAGGTCGTGAGTCAAACATATAAGATTTATAGAATACGCCGGATTATTTAAAACCTACATACATACATAACTTCCTCTTTACTTGAATTAATAATAATAATAATCTCTTTATTTGTTCTTAATGTGTACAAAAAAGATGATAGCTTATCACACATCACACAGCCACAAATTGGCATACAAAACTCTTAACAACGACATTCGAAACCTTCAGCTAACAGATTGTAAGGCACAAATACATATGACCATAAGCAATCAACGAGGGCACTATACTCGTGCGCAAAGTCAATATGGAATCGCAGAGCGAGCGGTCACGGCCACCACTTGACGACTTATTAATTTATAGAATCGATAATAATGTGTGATTTGTGTACGTTGCTGTGTTGACTGCCTCATACTGGGGTAAGTGTTCCATTCCATTCGAGTTCCATCCCATCATCCAATACGCTTCACTTTAAGAGTTTCTACAAACAAAGTTGAAAACTGACTTCGAAGTATTCATAGACTACAGTGAAGAGACTTCAACAAGTTCTGGAGAAAGTGCAACTGATCTTTTGAGTTGTTGAAAAGTTGTTGTTATATAACTGTCGCCAGTATGAAACATAAATAATTTAGTTTTTTTTTTTTAACGGAAGGCAGTATTCTTACATAAATATCCAAGCATCTGATCAACCGACTTCGAAAATGGAGGAGTTTTATTTCTATCATCTATTTGTATGTTGTCATTCGGAGACGTCGGACCTCTTTCGTAGAAAAGAATTGTTATTAAACTATGACTGCACACATAAATAAAACACAACTGAATATTTATAAACATGATATAGAATTTTGCACAACAAGAGTCGCGGGAGCCCAAGATGATCGCATTCTTACACGCACGGAATGGCTAATAAAGCGAAACTAATTTACAATCGTGTATACGTGAATATTTCAGTAATGCAAACGGCGAGCAACGAACTCCAATAATAATAATTAAACACAACATAAACATTGTTATATATCGCCCCTGTATATATAAACGTACGGTTCATTATAACTTATAATTAAAAAAATCAAATGGATGTAAGTATATAAATGGAAAGTGTACACATAAAAGATACCAAGTAAAAAACGTGAGTCATCCATTAATAAGAAATACCAATACATGTGATTTCACTATTCACTGATAAATAAGATCAAAAACAAAATAATATCAATGATATGTAGAACTTTCTTGGAAAAGATTGGCTATCCTTGGAAAAGATACGCTGAAAATTTAGATTTAAGAAACATCGTTCTTAGTATTATTAAAGTCATTTTAATAAATCGAAATAAGATATTTTAATAAACCACGATAGGTTAAAGGATAGATAAAACATTGTGTATTTTAGTAGAAGGCGAAAGTTTGCAAGTATGGATGGATGAATGGATGTCTCTTACTCTTTCATGCGAAAACAGCTCATCGAATCTGTATGAATTTTTTACAGAGATAGATGATAGTTTGGATAACGCATAATACGCTTCATTACACGCGAGTGACGCCGCGGGTAAAACATTTAAACAACGCAGCTATCCTGTACAGGTCTGCAGTTGATGAACCAATCACGATGAACTGATACGGACGCAAAGTTTTTATCACGATTTTATATCATACTAGCTGCGCCCCGCGGTTTCACCCGCGTAAATCCGTATCCCGTAAGAATATCGGGATAAAAAGTTGCCTATATGTTATTCCAGTTGTCCAGCTGTCTACGTACCAAATTTCATTGCAATCGGTTAAGTAGTTTTTGCATGAAAGAGCAACAAACAACAACGTGTGTGTGACACGTCCTTACAAACTTTCGCATTTATAATATTAGTAGGATTCTATTTATCTAAGCGGATATTGCAATGAAATTCCATTCAGCTTTAAGCAAGCAAAATCTGACTGCTATCAAAAAACGCAACGCGTCGACATATATTACGAACATAACCCAACCATAACAGATATCCTCCGTCCCACGACAGCAATTGTTCTAAGAGACTATATATATCTTCGTGTTGTCTAGAACGGTTCCTCTTCCGCATAACAAATGACTGTGATGACGAGGTAACAACCGATTATTATCGGAAGCAACTGGTGCAATGAAATTTACGGGATAGATTTAATACGCCTCGTGACATATTAACATTAATATAATTGTTACGGACGAACTAGCCCCAATTGTCGCATATCAAGCTAACATAGAATAAAGTTTTAAATCATATATCATTGTATAATAAAAGAAGTATTAAAGTATTTGAAATGTATAAACTTACGTATGTTTAAGTGTACTATTGTAAGATGTTATCCGCACCGTCGGGACTATCCCCGGTAATCAAAGTGTACACTCTCTCGCTCGCACTACCGTATGCACGGAGTTATCCCTAGTAGTGGCGAGCGGGAGAGTAAGCGTTATAAAAATAGCCAGCGCAAAAGCATGTTCATGTTCGCTCCTCAAGAAATTATTCGCTCTGCAAAAGTCCTGCTAAGAAATTGTTTACTCTGCAAGAATTTATGTTCAAGAAGTAATAATTAAATACTCCGCAAATTGTTTGTTATACGACCTGCGCTTTGGCTGAGGAAATTGTCAAGTACCAAGTATTGTAAATAGAAGAATAAGCTACGCATGTATATGAATAAGAATACAGTCCACGTCGAATAAACTATCAAGATAAAGAAGAGGGTTCTTTCATTGTTTCCCCACTGACCCCCTTCAATAATCATTACTAATGTTATAAATGAGAAAGTAATTCTGCATGTCTGTTTGTCTCTTTTTTCACGCATAAACCATTGAACCGATTTTGGTCAAATTTGGCACCAAGACTGACAACGGGATGCAATCCAACTATGCGGGTTTTCTTTTGGCAATGCGGGCGGAAAGCTAGTTGTATATATTTGTTAGTTTTATACAGTTAATCAACATTAAGTTACTGAGTTCCAAAAGTTGTTATTAGGCCTTTTATGGTTTACTTCGGCCATCATCTGATTATATATAATTGTATCGTTTCTTTATTATTTAATTATACTTAAATCAATTACCATGTAATTTATTTTGTTAAAAATAGAAATAATTATACTGCCTTGCGTCAAGTAAAAAATGCTCATATAGTATATATTAGGCAAAGAATCAAACAAGGAGGAATCATACTAAATTATAAATTCTATGTAAAGAAAGCAAACGGGCTTAAAATTATTAAGAACATAATGAGAATGCACAGAGACTCCACTCCGAATCCACTGCCAAACCGATGCAGTCAGATGATAACAAGTCACAGCCAATCCAAATACGTTTGGCAAAAAAATACTATTAGTCAAAAAATATACTATTAGCAAAGAGGGCAGTTGAGTAAAACATTTATAAACAACGTATGATCACCAAAGCACAATTACTACGAGGCGCCCCGTTTCAATGTTAGGCGACATTTTATAGGATTCCACGATTCAACAAGTCTTGAAAACTACGAGTATTAGCGACATTGTGACAGCGCATTCACACAATCCCGCGAATAGCGAGGCGATAGCCAGGCGAACTATATGCTTTGGATGGACATGTATTATTTAAATTATTATTACTTTTTATATTATTTTAATTTTAACTTTTGTAATTATGTTATTGTGAATTTCTTTTTGTAAAATTATTATAATATGTGATATTGGGTCCTTGTTACCCCGAAATAAAAAAATTATTTATTATTATTATATAAACCCATGTGTAAACAGTACACTCGCTATTGGCCTAATGAATCGCATATTCGAGTTAACATTGGTTTTTCGGACATAATTAAGTGGAAAACGAATGTATGAAAAGAAAAAGATTCGCGTCCACACTCGTATACGAAAGTTTCGTTACACACACACACACACATTCTTGTAAATGCACCATAACATAGCGTATCAACACTGTGATGAAATGGATGGAGCGTGTCGACTGCTACGTGTTGTATTCCGATGACTGAGTCAGGAGTCCGGTGGTCATTGCACCGGTTTTGGTTAAAGGAAATAAAGATGTGAAGACTTAATCGTTGAATTAGTAGAAATCCAAACGTGAACATAAATAAAGTAAATTGTACTGAAATTGTTTTATCACTGATAAATCAATCATACAGAAGATCAGAAAATATGACAATAGCACATGTAGCAAAAAATACATTTCCTCGAATCATCGTCTTCCAGTTCTGTATAAATAATTTATTTATTAATATACCTAGGTAGAACTTGAAACTTAATGTTTAAAGTTGAATATCGCTAGACAATATTTAATTTAAAAAATTAAGGTACATAGTATTCTATATATATACATGTAGCATAGCAGTTATTGAAGCGACAGAACAACCTGAAGCCGGAGGCCCGTTTCCTTTTCCTCACCCGTCCTAGTCCATTCCTTTTTTACAGTCGTTAATCCTTTCCTTTCCCTTACCCCATAAAAGCGGGCAGCGCATTCACGGAGCACATTTCACTACCTTTGCGAATGTTTATGGGCGGTGGTGATCGCTTACCATCAGGCGAAACACCAGCTCAGCTGCCCGCTATGACATAAAAAAAACCTTCAAATGCATTTCAAGAAAACGTGATAATCCGATTCTAAAATCGCTGAACACGCGCAAGAAAAACCTCTAATCAACCAGCAACAAAAACGACCCAAAGAATGAACTAGCTCAATATCAATGATACATAAATGACAATATTTACATCACAAAATTTCGTTACTTCAAGCTGACCAAGGTCGCGGGACGGCCGCGCGTCAACATCCGACAACGTGCATCATAAACAAGACGTGAATAAACAATGGCTTTGCGATTCAACAGCTCAGTTATCTTGAGAGTTGAGACCGCTCCAATGTAAACGGAAATTGTGTTCTAAATATTTTCAATCTGCAAACCGCATAGGTTTCGTGTCGAACAAGTCGATTCTGGCACCGCATTCTTGTATGGGTTTGGTGATTTCGATGATAGTATCCGTGGCGGATAAAGTGACTTTAGGACTTTAGTGACCTGAACGATTTAAGGACATCGAAGATAGTATTTTACACTATATTTATGAGTTATGGAGTTTTAACAAATAATTAAACAATCACTGGCTTTCACAACAACAAATCTATAAATAATTATTATTATTTGCAAATCCTTGTTTATCACAAAAAATATATTGGTTTTCCGTAATCATTCTTTTCCGTTTTTAAATGAGATTGATCCTCTTCAAATAAACAATCTATATAACAACAATTTCAAAAGATTCTCAACAATTTCGCCCTCTTTTCGACGTAACTCTTCAGCAAGGAAAAATACATTGCAGCTAATATATTTGTTTACCGGAAAATTGAGAGAGCTCTTAGCCGAGGAAATCATAACTTCAGTATACGAATAATTTGCATGAAAGCATGTCGATTGAGGTTGTAACAATAACCAATTTTCTCGACATGCTCAATTTAGACGTATTTGATACGAATAACACGCGGAAGGGGATCCGAGGTTACGTATAATTGCAGGGTACATTGAAGAGTTCCAGCGTACGTATATGTTTCGATAGGAAATCAAGAAAACTATCATTATTTTTCTGCTTCAATTTTAGCCTTACGTTTTTCCCATATCCTGACTGCAAGTTTTTCTAGACCTCGTATCAATTTAGATATTATTATAAAGCTGTTCTATCTTATCTAATTATCTATTTTTATCTATACGAATAACATAAATCTAAAGAGTTTGTTCGCTCCCTACTACTATAGGTCACCTATTACTTACTTACGGCCGCTTACACACGACATTTTTCTTAATTTTCTTAATGCTTACCTGCAAAAGAAAAAAAAAACATTTAAACATACATAATATCATAATTAACATGTTATATTTAATTACCATTGTTTAAAGGTATAAGTTTATATCCTTCAGTTTACAATAGATAATAACATATTAATCATTTATGATTTATGACAATAATATGTTTATGACTGATAACTAATTACAATAATCGATCAATATTTTTCGTCTTGTCATCTTTCAACAAAGTCTATCAAGTAATTCAATAAAAAGATTCACATTTATAACATTTTAACAATTATGTTGGAATCCGCAATATTTTAACGGATCAAACTAGAAATCAAACCGTCATCAGTACATCAATGACGCTTATTTTGATCGCAATTGAATCGTCAATAAGTTTTTATATAAACTTATTTATACAAAACTCTTAAATAAAAGATTTAGTTACTACGACTTTAGAATGCGCGCATTACGAAATTCCTCGATAATCATATATTATACAATGGCATGCCTTTCACATAACAGCCTTAAAACGTGAGCGTATTTGTCAGTTCATGGAAACATCGATCGAATTGTTTTAAACGCAAAAAAAGAGAAACGTTTTAAAATTAGTATTGATAATGCGTTACATATAAATTATTCAAATGGTTGAATTTAAATTGGGCTGTTATATTTTATAGCCGCATTCTAAACAGCTTATGAAGACGTGGCTCGGTTACTCAATGACAAAGGAAGATGTTATTTAAAACGTATTGAACTATAAATAATAATATAAATACATCATTCAAGCAGAAATTTATTTGTTATATTAAATTTCCTAGTTGAAGAGTAGGTACCTTATATAAAATATTTCAATAGCTTAGGTCCATCATTATGTGGCTAGTATAGAATGGAGATTATATGGAAATCGCTATGACATATTTATGTAATTTAAATTGTAATTTTAAAATTGTGAGACAAGGACAGAGCTACATAACAACTAACTAACACCACATCTCACAGAGTAAAAAGTATATTTTTCACTGAAGACAGAAGAAAACGTCACTTATTCCGATAAGGTTTTTGAATAATACATAACAAAGAGTTCATATAAATATTAAATACAGTAGTACAATAAGTAAACAAAATTATCTCTCGTCAAGTACAATAGTTTGTAGAAGCTATCGCGTTATTAAACTTCCATAAATTTATTATGGCTGCATAATCTATTAATATTTTATATCTCACATAAATACGTGTAATGAAATACATTTCAATAATCATAAAATCTCTTTATTTACAATGTAGGTACTAGAATAATAGATGCGTCATATCTGCATAAAACATAAACGGAAGGTGGTATGGAAAAGGAATCAAACAACCAAACAGGTATACTTTTTTATTAATAAATATATAATATATGTAATAAAATAAAGTGTCGTTGTGGGTATAAGATTTCCCCTCTCAAAAAAAAACAAACAATATTATCCCTAAAACTAATACCTGTTGTTATTATTTATTTATGATTACGTCGTGAAAATGGAACCCATTACCATCCAGTAAAATTAGAAGAAGGTAATAAAATGAATAAATTAAATTTATGACTTATAATTATTTGAATAAATAATAGAAATCTCCATCGATAGTTACGTAAGCTCTTTTAAATTAATCTCGTATGGTTTCTTATGTTATAAAAACATTTTAAAAGCATAATATTTATAATTAATAAACCATATCTACAACACTTAAGCTGGCTATAGATACAAACCAGTACTGCAACGCACGTAAAATTAATTTTTATTCAATTTCAGAATTCCTTCCGTATGACATAACACTAACTAGCCGACCCGGCAAACGCTGTTCTGCCTTACTCTTATAATTTAACCGTATGAAAAATAGATGTTGGCCGATTCTCAGACCTACCCAATATGCTTACCAAATTTCAGAGGAATCGGTCAAGCCGTTTCGGAGGAGTATGGCAACGAAAACTGTGACACGAGAATTTTATATATATAGATAGATATTAAATAAAAACGAGTTGTTGTCACATAGATTACAATAAACCCCACTCGCCGCGGTACATCATTCGACAGTTTCGTTTTTAAACCCGTTTCACCGTAAGATGGTGAAAGTGTTGCGTGCCAGATACAGCTCATCATATCTAGGTAACCTTAATTTTTACATCAATACAAATTAAAAAGACCCACTTCTGTGCTCGCGCATTATTCGTGCGACATACGACAAATTCTTTTACGTCATTTCACGATTTAGCATTGAGCAAAAAATAGACAACTCGAAATATTTTTTTGCTCTAAACGAGTATATTATGTAAACCTAAAATTGATAATATTGAAAAATATCACATGGCAAACGTGAACACATCGAAAAAATTGGGTAAATTTTATCATGTTCGTAACTCAGCGGATAATTTTCGTGAGACACTAAGCGCCTATTTGGCTACAAATAAAGTGCAATTGTGCAAAACATGTTTTATTATACTTCGGGTATTATTATTTTAGTAACATTATCATGAAGTAGCGATATCGATGAAAGCGAATTTATCCATTTAAAATATACATAATAATTATTAATTACGTTGAAGATATTATATATTGGAGATAAGACAAGAACAAAAAAAAACATATTTTCTTGATCAGAACAAAAAGAAACAGGCATAATTGTAAAGTAAAACATATAACTACCCAACATTGGCAACATCCCGGCAGGTATGCCAATAAGTATATAATCGAAGCAGATGATTCTACTTCTACTTAACATGACCATACTACTGCAAAATACTGTTCTATTATAAAATGAGAAAGCCGACAAATATACAATAATACACACATACACGCCTATCCATGTAAACCTCGTTATCGAGTCAAAGATGTAATGTTATTTTAAAATTGTATCTCAATTTCTCCTACGGATGCCATGACGTATTTTACACATCCCGTGTACTTGACGACAAGGTGAGCAGTCTTATAATAATAACCCGGCAATGACTAACTTAGATATAATTGTTTTATCATAGCCCTGAAGTGCAAATCGAAGCATTCTTCAGAAGAACGTCTTATTCCCCGCTTCAGTTTTCTAGGCCGAGAAGCAATTTTGTACAGTACAATAACAGGCCGCTGCATTGCCATACGACTTACAAAGCTTGTACTTTTCAAAAGCATTTCTTTAAATGTTAATATTTTCACAAGTCTCGTCTCGCCTACAAACGGAGAAAGTTCCAGTGAAAATCTTTTCTCGAGACAACGGCAGTTTTAATTTCCATCTGGCTCCGAATGCAAGGTCGGTGGAAACAAACAGTTGACAAGAGAAATTTACGTAAAACTTTAATATTGTTTGCGTAACAAATATTCAGGCTAATCGGTCGACTTTTTGGCAATGGCCGTGTCCTCGCGAGATGGCTATAGTTTTATCTTTATGTGTTAAATTTTACAAATGCATACAATGAAGGCGCCAACTCAAATAGAACGACAATGTATTTTTACGCACACAATTTTAGCTTGCAAATTTTAGATTCGTATTATTGTAGTAGATACGTCATGTATTTGTCTGACATGTGCTAAAAAATCACGTTTATCTTATTCACCTTTCGAATGTTTATACAAGGAAGCAGATATATAAAAATCCCTTATTGCATCCGATGCAGACTGGCACAATCTTCAAAGATCCTAATTTTATATCTCCCAAATTTTGGTCTGCAAAAAGGTTTCCTACAAAAACAAGTTGGCCGGTGGCATTACCTTCACGGTCTGATTCCTGCTGTAATAGATAAACGTGCTAGATACAACGGACATCCCACGCGTTTGCATATCTTATGCTTTCTTGCTTCATACAGCACACTTATACCTCGAGCTGAGCAGAACAGCGGAAAGATATTGATTGAATCAAGACGAAATAACTCACACTGATGGATTTAAATGTTCATAATATATTTAGAGTATCAATCAATCCTTCTAATATTATAAATGCGAAAGTTTGTAAGGATGTGTGTGTGTTTGTTGCTCTTTCACGCAAAAACTACTGACCCGATTGCAATGAAATTTGGTACGTAGTCAGCTGGACAACTGGAATAACATACAGGCAACTTTTTATCCCGTTATTCCTACGGGACCCGGACTTACGCGGGTGAAGCCGCGGGGCGCAGCTAGTTAATAGATAAAGGTAAAGTTTTCGTTCACGTTTCGTTTGCAGCTATCTCTGCAGGTACCTACTGTAGTTGAAACAGAACTCATTACATTTCTACACATATAACAGCGTCGTACGGTTACTCCACTCTATTGCTATGAACAATATAAGTTCTTCGAAACATATATTTCACAACAAATGCAATTCGCAATATTTGATCAGAATATCGCACACATACCTGCGCTGTTGGGTGTACAATTCGCGTTTTTTGTCTGGCTGATTATTATTCATCAGTTGAAACAAACGAAAGTTGTTGATTGATACCTCATTAACAATTCAGTGTGCGCGCTAACAGACACGTAAGCGAATCTTCACTAAATAATTTAGCAAAATTTGCTTGATAGACGTCGTCCAGAACAAAATTTGAACATAATAAAATTAAATTACGTAAACATTTAATAGTTCTTATAAAGTGTTTCTTTTTTATAGACTTTAAAATGAAATATCCGCATTGATCTAGTCGGATTTTGAATAAACAATCTTGTTTCTTACAAGATTGATTCGTTTGAAATTTTTTCCAGTAAATTCATAATTTTGAATTTTTAATATTATTTAAATTAATTCTATTGCAGCGCGTTCAGAATACATTAACATTTGCCGAATATTTATCCGAAAAAAAGATTTATTAATTTAAATATATAATATAAAATTAAGTTTTATTTTGTTTCCAATCTAAAATAAGTGTTTTTAACGACACGATTTTATGTATATTTGTATGTAACGGACTGATTTAAATTGGATTATGACCCTCTTGTAACGGATAGATTTAATTTAAAATTTGTACACTTATCAAGGATCGGTGACAGTAGGTGCAATATTTTCATGAGGAATATTTTCATGAGGTTATGCCAATAACCTGATTAGGATCATCAGGATTAAATAAATTCCAAACGTATATTTACGAATAGTAAGTGTAGTAGTTTAAGTAGGTAATACCGTTTAGTTGAGTATCATTTAAACGTGTTTTTTTTTTTAGTTTTTTGAAACTAGACCTTATATTATTTATGATAGAATACCGATTATATCGCCTGCCGGAAATACATTTTCATATCAAATACCGGTTGGATAAGAGAGACAACTTTTAATTTGAACAACAAGGAAGGTAGGATATTTATAAAGATATAAAGGAGTATTATACATTTAGAAATTAAAAACTTTTTAACGGATTTTAAACGCGATTTATTCACTATATTAGGTACTAACCCGACGTTTCGAACAAAGTCAAGTCTCCCCGTGACCACGCTCGCTGTAAGTTTCCTCTTCCCGTGGATCTCTGCACAGTGCAGACGTATCTTGTGTGTTATTAGAGTTAATTTTTATTCGTAAATCAGTTAAAATCATAAAAAAATTGCGTTCAATTATACCAGAGCTTCATAAGTTACAGAGTGTGTCAGTGTTAATATTTTCGTATAAGTGCAAAAGAGACGTCCATAGCCAGTACGTCATTACGACAGGCGAGCGAGAGAAATATAGCACGTGATCTTCTTCTATTGCTGCTATCCTGGTACTTCACGAAGCGAGCAATGCCTTTTGTTAAACGAACACCACCGCAACTCGATGCCGCTAGTACATCTGAAGCTTCAACTGGGCAGACAGAGCGATATGACTC